>NC_041409.2:75678866-75978866 GCF_900747795.2 Erpetoichthys calabaricus
ACTGTGGAAACCCAGCAGGAAAACATATAAACTCCAGGCAGGGAATACCAGCGACCTGACTCCCTGCGAGACAGCAGTGCTACAGCTCTGCCACTGTGTCACCCCCATGTGTGTAATTATTAACAGTATTCATTATTTAAACGAAATTAACGATTTATTTGTAAAATGTAACATACATATGCTAATACATTTCATCATGAAAGTAATATCAAGTGTAAATCTAAGAATTCTAAATGTGCTGAGAGTTGGAATATCATAAATGGAATGTGTTCTGTGTGGTGATCTATTGCTGTTTGCCACTGCTGTCAGGTCAGGAGGAAGCCCCAGAAAAAAAAGACAGCACAAAAGATGGTACGTGAGACTTTTAAAATGTATTGTGTATATGCAACGCTTGAATATAAAAGCACCACGAATGCATTTGTATGTCGGCATATTGCTTCACCACATCGAAACATTCAACAAACATTGAGGAGCACATATCGATCCCATAGGATCCTCAAAGCAGCTTTCTGTCACATGTAGATAGTAAACACAGACTCTGATGTCACACTTGTGCCCCCCGACTTTTTGCTGTTACAGGAACTCGCGCACGTGTCGCTTAAATTTCTGAGGACCTGCTCAGAGGATGTGTCAAATGAACGCTGGGAACACGTGGCAGCATGCGCATACGCGTTCTGAGCGTGAAGTATAAACAAGCCCTTAAACTGGTAAAAACTCCAGAAATAATTTTTTAACTGCAATTTTACAAGTGTCAGCTATAATAATTCATACTACAAATGCCTTCTGTTCAACGTGAATGCTACATATCTACAGTAGAGAATTACTGATATTATGCAATTTGCAAAAACATAATTTATTTTGAAAAGCTTGCCCTATGCAATGAGATACATGAATTTTAGCATAGTAAGATTTTTTAATGTTATTAACATGTCCTGAGATAACTAGGCCAACATTTCTATGGCCTTCAAAACTTCCATTGTTTGCTTGATATAATTTATCATTTTCACCTCTAAAAGCTAAACACTGACGTGCTGAAAATAATACAACTGCAATCTTTCTTTCACCAATCTTCACCATTGTCATTTTTGACTTCAACGTACCATTGTTTTTTCCCTGTGAGAAACTGTTAAGGCTTAAAGATTTTAATTCATTCCACTTTTTTACAGCTTTGTCAATGTTCTACAATCATTTTGTGTCAGGATAAATGAGTGGCTAAATGTTGGTAATCTGAAAACCTCTGATTATCTGTTAGTTTGGCTTTAAACTGAACAATTTACAACAAAAGCAAAGCAAACCATTGGATTTAAAAAGAAATAATTTTCATGCTTTGATAAAATCCTCATCTACTGTATCATAAGAAATTTAATTTTTTGAGGTGCTACTGGACCCTTCTGAATTATGAGTTCTGATAACTAATATTAATAACTGGTGGGCAGCTAGAAGGATCCTTTATACTAAATTCTATTGTTAGTTCAGCATAATTATTTACCGAGTTATTCTTATTATCACTTGACTCAGTGTCTCTTGTACTTGGGACAATTTCATCATTTAAACAAACTCCAGGCTGGTCACTTCTATTATTCAGTTTATATATTGTCCTTACCGTCCAACTTACATTTTGAAGAGACTGAGGTCAATTTCTGCTCATCTTCATCCAAATTGACAAATGTTAACATTGACCCTCGTAATTATTAATATATAATTATTATATCATAAGTTTCCCTATCTTTTGCAATAAAGAGCACCAGGTTTATGTTTAATTTTCCTATCTGACATTTTTCTAAACATGAAATAATAGTTGGGAATAAGTACCAGTTTACTTATGCATACACTAAACTTTAAGTAGGCACAAAATTAAACACAAAACTTTTGCCATCGGTAGGAAAGCTCCTCCAATTCCAAACAACTCAAATTACAAATATATAAAACCTCTTACATGTATGCAATTAAACAAATGTTTTTATGCCTGGATGAATTTAATTCTTGGATAGTTGTAGCTCATTACTTTAAGAAAGAATTTAAAACTTTAATAAAATTCTTGGTCTTGAAAATACAACCTTCTGGATACTTGTAATAGTCTTGACTGTAATGTAGTGATTCTGATAGCTGAAATAGAACTACTGCAGTAAGATTTTTCTACTGTATAATGTTTAGGAAATATTTTTAACAAGTGTTAACAAGACTCTTAATTCCTTTCCCGTTATACAACTGAACCAATGATGCTACTTGAGCTTCAACATTATGAGAATAAGAGATTTCTTTTTATTGATGTGATTCCAGTGGTGAAGCTGTTATTTGATTACAGTCTCCTGGAGCTGTAAGGCTAACCATAAAATTATGCAAACCATACAAAAATCAGCATGTATCTTAAAATGGAAATTTTTTTTTAAAAAAAGACTTCAACTTTATGATTTTTAAATGCAACACATCAAAACGTAAACCTTACATCAGAAGCAATAATAGAAAGACAAAATTAGAACTTTTTAAAAAGTACAGAGATTAATCAGTACAGTTTTAGAAAAAAGAATTTTGGAAAGATAAGATTTAGACACATCTCTGACAAAATGATGTCAAGATGAACATCTGAGCAAAGTAATGAAGTGCAGGCAATTTTAAGCATACCACTTCAATATTGAAACACAGTTACAGTATTCTCATGACATACTGTAGGTGCCCATTAGGTAATTCTGGAAATGGCTCACTCTTCTGTATTAATGATTGTATCAATCACTGCAAAAATAAACCATATTTCACACTTTTGTTACTGTTAGGACTTTTTTTTAATGCAACTCAGCTTTAAGCTATTCTGTTTTTTGTTTAACGTGATGGGGAATGCCATTATACAAACTCACTAATTCAAGCTGTCCACACATTTTTTTTGAAAATTTCCAATGTGCACCCCACATAGCTAATGTACACATGGCAAGCATCTAGAAATCTAGATCTGAAAACTAGAAAATGAGTGAAAACCTGATGTCACTTGCATTACCAAATGTGTGTCAGAACAGGATTTGGTTTTATTGACCAAACCAGGGGATATGAGACACTAGATTACAGTATTTACATCTCCTGAATGCTAATAGCTTTCTCACTGCTGTACATTAGACTGGTAAGATATTGGAACAATATTCACGATCAAGTACTAATTTTATTACACATCAGATTACTTCACATTTCCTTCAAACCTGAAAATTCCTACTCAAACCTGAAAATGTCATTTAATTTCCTTTTCCTTCATTACAGTGAAGGAAAATCGTAACATTTCATGAAGGGAACTTAGAAGAGGTATCTCTTGTTGAAAATGAATTATTTCTCACTAGTCAAGCTCCTAGCATGCATACAGCGTGCTGTTTCTAGAGTCATATATTGCAGAGGCATTAGCTAATTCTGAAGACTTACCCAGTGAAAAGGATGTGGACCTAAAATAGTGGAGGTGTTACTTCAGAAAAACCATAGGTTTTTCATGAATTTATTGTTGTATTGTAATTACTACTCATTACAGACTAAATGTTATGAGTTGTGCTCATTGCCAGCAGCAGCCAAGTTGACTTAATGCAAATTAATTTTCTGAGGTGATTTACACTTCAGTGTACACACATGCATAATGCATTCACTCGTACAAGTTTGCTTTACATGAATAATACGTACACTGAAGTATGATGTAAGATTCAACAGGACTAAAACAACGTAGTAGTATGCTAGCATGTAGAATGTATGCAGTATCTGATTGATATATACTATACATACTTTCTTACTCAATAAAACTCTCATGAAAGAGAATAGATTTTTCTTTCACTTATTTTTGTCTCAAGGGCAACAATTGAGTTTGGCTCAATGACACTCTCTAGAGACGACAACTGACATATGCAATATCTGATTGATAGAAAGGTTCTGGTATTATTTACTTACTAACTTTGCTACCCAGCAAAAATGTTGCGTAAAGGATAAAAATGATGCTGCATACTATAAGCCAGGAAATACTCACCTCTGCATAAGGAGGCATAACATTCCTGAAATGTTCTGTGTAGCACTCGGAAATGTCAATTATCTTCTCAAAATCGTTATTTGTTAGCCAACCTTCTGTCATGAGTCTATCAAAGTATGGCTATAAAAGCAAAAACAAAAAAATGAATGTTTGTTTTGTTTCTTATCTTTAAATTTTAATTTCAATTTGTTTTAGATAATTAATCAACCTTGGTTTCTGTTTTAAAGCAGTCCAGAAGTATATTTTTTAAGTTTGTGATCATGTCCTCCAGCTCTTTATTTAGTTGTTCAATCATTTCTAGGGATTGTTCCTTGTAGCGTTCAGTGGTTTGCCTTTAAGTGCAGAAAAAAGGAAGAAACAATAGAATGATTATTCATAGCAGAGAGGTAGAGCAGCAGAACAGATGCAGGTACAATAACAAGCTAATATCTGAAACTGCATTATTTTATAGAGGCTAACAGTTAAACAATTTTTTTACAGTTTAAAAATCATAGAATAATCACTGAAGTAAACTTTTTAAATAAATAGAAATATCTGTATTATGTAAATATTGTCTGATTTTCACCATATGACACTGAGGTATGAAGCAAATGGTTGAACTTCCAAAAGTGTGAAACAGGTTTTCAAAATATTAATACAGTATGTCCTCCATGATTCAAATGGCATATCTGAATACTATTTAGAGGTGATCAATGAGAATCTGGGCATTTTCCAGGTTAAGCACAATTGTGTTTGGATATGGGATAGAATTCAGGTGTCCTTTTTTGTAATCAAAATATTATTTGAAGATAAAATAAAACAAGTTTATATAAACAGACATAATTAGCTTTACAAAGTCCAGAAAAAAAGAGTGGGAACCCCACCAAGAGGCCCAACTGTTTCTTACCCTCAACCCTGTAAGTAAGGATTTGAGAAAGAGTTGCATAGGAGACAGAGCTTGTGCCATTAAATAACAGAAAGATCAGAATAAAGCCAAGCTGAACACGGGGATTTATTTAAGAAGAACAAAATGGTGAGGGGCTTAAACAAATTACGGTTCTCTCTGTCACTTGTTTGGGAATAGCCAGCTGTGTACTATTTCTTAACAAGTACGGTTATTTTCAACACCATGTTAAGTCATTGCTGAAGTGCCAGAGAGAGAGATATCGGAGTGCAAACTGAAAGGGCAGATTATAAGTTTCACAGACAGCATCTAAAAGCCTGTTTTACAACACTATATATTAGCACAGAACAATTTGTAATTATTGTTCAGTAATCAATCATTTGGCATATATGCCAACTTCTGTCTCATTCTCTTTGTCGCCTTTCTAAACTAGTGCTACAATAAGCTATTACAGGTAGGCTTTTTTTTTAAATGTCATATTAGCAAATAATAAGGCTGCTTTTATGTTTATTAGTATTTCTCATTATTAATCTCTTCAAAATCTGGTTGTTATCTTTCTGGAGTTTCCACGTTCCCCTTTGTCTATATGTGCTTTCCTCCTGGTCTTCAGGTTACCCTTTCATATCTCAAAAGATGTGCAGGTTAGGTTAATTTATTCTGTATGATTTTAAATGTGGGTGTGTGCATTAATGGACCCTGTGATTGTACTAGCGTCCTGTCCAGGACTCAAGTCCCCCACAACCCTGAATTGAATTATCTGGGTTTGAAAGTAGGCAATTTTATTACCTCACATATAACTAATGTGCCTTAGAGAAAAAAAGCAAAGAGCTTTCTTGGAAACCACGTGACTTCTACAGTCCCATTTCTCTGTCTCTACATGTCTATTCTTAGCAGCCATTAAAAAGCAAAAGGCTGGCACACAGCCATTGGGAATTCTGCCTCTCCTGATTTTGCAGTGGGAAATTTCCATGCCAAACTGAGCAGACGCTTTGCATATTGCAGATCTCAGAAACAGAAAGAAAAAATACACCAATACAAATCTGTCTATGGCCTTTATTTCCCTGAATTTTGGAAGAAGTGGGGTTCATATCCACATCTCCTTTTAAGATTTTGAAATCTTTAATCGATTACTTTTTGTACATCCAACTTTTCAAGGTTAATAATTTATTGTAGACCTACCCTTTTTTATGAACATTTACAGTTCCATAGGTTATGCCTCATATTTGTATTACGAGTGAAGCATGGAAAAGACGAAAAATGATGGAAAGAAAATAAGCATGAAAATGAACTCTTTCACACAGTATGGTTCTCTCAGCCACTAGATGGCACAGTAACTCTACAGTTCCTTTAAGGCAAGGGAAGTTGTGAGGTATTTAAACTGATTTGAGATCCGGGCTTCACAACTGCTACCACTGGTACTATGCTAATCTATCCTTTGTGTTATTATGTTTAGTCTTGAAATGTCTGCATTGTTTCTTAGACTCTTAATAGGGGATGATTGAAAATCTTATACATGCAACCAATTAAACTTAAACATAGGATAAATTTGATAATGATAAACTGGCAGGATTTGATACAAACATGTGAAGCAAACAGAATAAACAAAACATTATTGGAAAAGGTAAGGAGACATAATACTCAATATTTTGAGGGTAAGATAAACAAGACAGTTGTCACCAGAGGTATAGTAAGAACCTAGCACTGGTTATTTAGGCCTGTAGGCATATAGCTGCTCGTTTTATCTGCCGTGTTAAGACTCTACTTATCTCTTTTAAGCCTCCAGCATGTTTGACAAGATATCAGGATGCTGAATCATTCCTGGGTCCCATTTGTTGCATTTCTGATTGCCAATTAGGCTTGATTATACCCAAGTAGTGCCTTTTACACACATAAGATATACTAGGAATTTAAAAGGTATTTGCCAGGTAAGGGCATATATAAATAAAAGTCAGGAGTCAATATCCAGAGAAATTCTACCTGGAAAATTCATAGTTGAAGACTTTGTATAATTCTCAGTAACCTAGAGTATTTGCTCATGCGTGAACAAAGCTCTACATTTGCTAATTTCAGAACATGGTGCAATGACAAGAACTGTTCTAAATAATTGTAACCCAAATTATATCAAGTTTGATCAAGTCTGTTCGCAAGCCAAATTTCCTATATGGAAAAACAAACCAACTGTGAGGATGGTAATTGTGGAGCTTTTACTCAACTTCTGTGATCCCTCCTCCTAATGCCAAACCTTGTAAATAAATGGCCCATCCCAGAAAAATGTAAATAATAATAATAATGATAATAACTCTTTACATTTATATAATGCTCTTCTCACTACTCAAAATCTTCTCTATGCTGGGAGGACCCGGGTTAAACTCTTTGAAGCTCAAGTATTAGTTATTCAGGTAATGCTTTGAGTTATGTGTACAAAACAATGTACTGATGCCTCAGATCTACAGGTAGCTTTATAGAACTTGGACATATTTCACAAGATAATAAAGTTTTTTCTGTCTTTCTGCCATAAATAGTAAAGCATACAACACAAATGGTTAATTGATACATTCTTTTCAAAACTTTGTGTATGTTTAAATATAATTACAATGTGTTTCTATTTCACTTCTTGGACCCAAGGACATCATTGCTAAAAGTAAAAAGGGAATATGATGAAAAACCCTAGACACCTCAGATCCTGTTCTGTTATCTTCTTAGTGTTAAACCCAAACCATGTAACCAGAGATCACACAAAGGAAACGCAGCATGGGAAGGGCACGAGAACTAAAGCAAAGTACTGCTTCCAGTTACCCAACCTGTAGGAAACTTTCAAGGTATTACCATCCACAGGAGTGTGATATGCATGCTTCATGGTAGCCGAGGTATCTGTTTATCTGGGGCTAATTTGTGCACAATCCTATGCATCTGAGTAGGGGACGTAGTTTTTTGGAAGGGGATGACCTTTGGAGGCAATGCAGCAATAGGTGGAGTGTGTAAAAGTTGCTGGGGTATGTGCCTGTTATCCATGGACATACCAAATGGTGGATGCGATGTAACAGTGCTCTATTCAAGTTGGTTATGGGTTCCGCTTGTCTAGGAAGAGAAAAACCCTTTCAGATGAACTGACTTTTACATGAAAAACCCTCCTGGAAATGACCAGGAGGAGAATTTATTTATGATTTTAAAAAATGAGTTATTTATTCACACTGCGCTTAAGCCCTGTAATAAAGTTCATGGTTTAGACACTGACTTACTGTCTGTCTCTTCACTTGCCACTGGTTTATCTCGGTCATGATTATTCGATGCTCCTAAAGCAAAGGTTGCCATGAGATGCTGGAACAAGGCATTACAAGAAGCTAAAGTTCTCCATAATAGGAGAGGTGATCACTGGAGACTGAGATGTACTGACGTCATCCTTGCAAACGAGAAGTGGCTGAGAGTTTTTGTGTTCAGTGGTGTGAGAGTTAATTAAAGAAATACATTTTGCTCCTAAAAAGTTTGTGTCTTGGTTGCTGCTAAGGAGCCATGTAGTCATTTTTAAAGCATTTTTCCCTTTAGAAGGGTTTTTTTGCTTTATCTTTGCTTGCACAGCAACAAAAGCAGCTGAGTGTTTGGGGCAGCATTTGGAAAAGTTACTTGTTACTTGTACTTGTTCTTGTTATTTGTATTTAAACTAGCATTGGTGAGGCAGGGTAGTAAGCAGCAGTAGCTGAAACCGGCATCTTTGTAAGTAAATAATCAATGTTGCAGTGACAAATTGTTTTAAGTAACAGAAACAATTTTCCTTAGTGGGAAAAAAGGCAGTGGCTAACTTCAAAGCATTAAAAAAGGCTTCACGACACATAGGCAGGCAGCTAGCATTAAGATGCCAATTAGAAACAAGCGGCTGTATGAGCACACAAGACAGTAAGAAGTTAACTAGCAACGGCTATTCAGTAAACAAGTTTTTCTAGATTGAACAGTTCTTAGCAGTCAGGAAAGCAGAGCAGTTAAGAGGGCAAAAGCATAAGAGTTCATTAATACAAAGGAGTACAAACAGTGTGAGTGCACAGCTATAATTAGGAATAAGAGGATCACAAAGTTAGAAGAGCAGATAAAGAAAAGTAAAGTTAACCTCATAGAAGGATAAACAGCAGACAGTCGAGGGAGAGAATATTACTGGAGCTTACGGGGTCAGAAAGTGTAAAATAACTTTAGTATTTCTTTAATCTATTTTTTTTAACTTAATTTTTTTTTAGTTTTTACATTTAATTTAAATCATTTAATTTTAGTAATAAAAAAACAACTTTAAAAACAAGTAGTTTTATTACTACAAAGTCAAATTTTAATAATGAGGCCAGTGCAAACCAAGTCCTGTTGGATGTTGGACATTTTAGAGGATAGCTTGGAATTGCAAGTCTACTATAAGGGCTTCATCTGCAGGAGATCCAGCACCTTGACTCAGGGCCACTGAGCTGGAGGAGGAGTTGGCTGGCCTGTGTTGTAGTAGAGAATTGGCAGACATGGTTCAGGTGTCCTGTACAGAGTTGGTGTGTACCCCTAAGGTGGAGCAGGAGTAGATTCCAGGCCAGACAGGTAGAGATAGGTGGGTCAAAGTAACAAGGTGCAAGATAAAGGGTGCACACTGTGTGGGGGCATCAACCCCAAAACTGGAAATGACAAGCAGTTTTCAGGTCCTTGCAGAGCTGGACGGTGTCTCTGAAGATTCTGGAGTTGTAGGCAGGCTAAGCCCTAATGGGCTACCTCAAAAAAGTTCCCACATATACAGAAGTAGTGATAGTCAGGGACTCAATCATTAGGATTGCAGTGAAGGTTTGTCCAGAGACAGAGAGTCTTGCATGGTGTGTTGCCTTCCGGGTGCACAGGTGGGAGACCACCCTAGAAGGGTTGATAGGCTCTTGGCCAGAGCAGGTGTGGATCCAGTGGTCACTGATCATGTTGGAACAAATAACATACATATAGGTAGTCTATCAGTTCTACAATCTAAATATAAAGTGAATTTCCCCTTGGGATTAATAAAGTATCTATTTACCTAAAGAGTTATGTGGCAGGCTGTGGAGAATAACTGACAAGGTAGTATTCTCTGAAGTTCTGCCTGTATCACGCTTCAATCCTGATAAGAATGAGGAGATTAGAAGGCTTAACACATGGCTCAAATCTTGGTGAAGGAGAGAATGGTATAGGAGCATTGGGCCTCCTTTCAGAACAAATAGAACCTCTTCCACTGCAATGTGCTACATCTAAACTGGAGGGGCCCCAAATGAGTTGGACAGGTGTATGAGCAGGTTAGACAAGAATTGTTTAAACTAGGGAATGAGGGGTGCAGGAAGTTTAGGCAAGGCCAGGTTTAGAAGGAACAAACAGTGTAAAAAAAAAATTGTATAGTAATGAAAATTCTAAGGCAATGTTTAAATGCAAAAGTAAAACGAGTAACATATTTAAAAATAGCTTCCCTTAATGCTAGAAGTATCTAAAATCAAACAATTGAGTTGGAGTTGTATGTAGCGGAACATAATTATGATATTATAGCAATAACAGAAACCTGGCCAAATACTAAAGATGGGGATGAGTATAATATTGAGGGATATATATTTTTTGGAGGGATAGACAGAACAGAAAAGGAGGTGGGGTTGCTGTGTATGTCAAACAGAATTTAAATCAAAGACCTGTTCCGCTGGATGATAAGCCCCATCTTAGTGTGGACATTTGGCTTTGTTTGGGCATGTGGCACTGCACATTAGGGAAAGAGGTCTTATTTTGGGAGTGTGTTACAGACAGCTCAATGCAGACAATAATTTCAAAGCATATCTTTTTAGTAATGTTAAAAAGGTTAACTGGGATAACCAAATATCAAATAATTGCAAATATTAGAGAACAAGATCAAGAGTTTTTAGAAGTAATCAGTGACTGTTTTTTAACACAGTATGTTAAAGCACCAATGCGGGGTGAAGCCTGTCTAGATTTAGTATTTTGTAATAATCAGGATAGAATTGATGGTGTAGAGGTGATTGAACCATAATATAATGCAGTTCTCACTGTTTTGGAAGAGTGTAGATGCAAAAACTAAAACTGTTAAGTTTAACTTTAGGTTGGGAGCATGCACTGATTCAGCTAGAGGAAATTTTCAGCAGATGTGGAAAAGTCTAAGGAGGATAGACTGGGTTTAAAAATGTTTTAAATATAATACAGTAGTAAATTTAAAAAAAAACTCCATGGTGGGTTCATAGTTGAAAAGGAAACTGCAAAGGATAAAACAGCAGTATAAGATGTACAAGACTAATAACTCTAATGAGAAAAGCAGGGCATATAAGAACATGAGGGCAATCATTAAAAATGATATCAGGGAAGCTAAAAGGAAGTTAGAAAGATGTCCCAAACAGATTCTTTCAGTATGTTAGTAGTAAAAGAACAATCAAGGAGGAGGTGAAGTGCATATGGAATAGTAAAGGGAAATTAAAAAATGTAGCCGGTGAAATAGCAGATGCTCTAAACTTGCATTTTTCTGAGGTCTTCACATGTAAGGAAGTAGATAACTTCCCAGTGGTAAAATAGACTACTAAGGAGGGACTGTGAGTTTTGGAAATTGTAGAGGAAGAAGTACTGCTTAGATTAAATAGGCTGAAATCACCAGGACCAGATAATATTTACCCTTGAATTCTTAAGGAGGTTATCAAGTACATATATAAACCCTTGATGCATATTTTTAGGAAGTTACAGTTGGGAAATTCCAAAGAACTGAAAAATACAAAACATCCTGTTATAAAAAAATGGTGACCGGGCAGATATAAGCAACTATCGGCCAGTAAGCGTAATGTGCATTACAGGTAAATTAATGGAAGGAATTATTAAGGAAAAGATGGAGCAACACATGGCAAGAACAGGAGTTTTACTGAATAGTCAACATGGGCTCAGAAGACAGAGGTCATGTTTTATAGTCTATGATGAAGCAACAAAAGGATCTAATCAAAATGGAGCATATGATATTATTTATCTTGACTTGCTGAAAGCATTTGTTAAGGTGCCACATGAGAGGTTGGGCATCAAACTAAAAGAAGAGGGAGATTAGGGAGTTTGCAGATGGATGCAAAATTGGCTCAGACACAGGAAGCAGAGAGTTATGGTGCAAGGAACATTTCTATTTTTAATATATATAAATGATTTGGATAGGAATATAAAGAACAAACTGGTTAAGGTTGAAGATGATGCCAAGCTAGGTGGATTGACAGATAATCTCGAATCCGGGGAATCATCACAAAGGGGTTTGGACAGCACACAGGCTTGGGTAGATTTGTGGCAGATTAAACTAAATATAAGTACATTTAAATTATTACATGTTAGAAGTAAAATGTTAGGTTTGAATACACAATGGGAGATCTGAAAATTGAAAGTTCACCTTATGAGATGGATTTAGGAGTTGTAGTGGACTGCCAGACAGCGTTCAGAAGCCATTGAGATGCCTAACAAAATGTTAAGTTATATAGCACCCTGATGTGTAGAGTACACGTCCAAGGAGGTGATGCTGAAGCTTTAAAACACTCTGGTGAGTCTTAGTCTCCAGGCTACAAAAAGATCATAACAGTGCTTCAAAAAATACAGAGAAGAGCGACTAGGCTGACTCTAGGGCTACAGGGGTATGAATTCTGAGGAAAGATTAAAAGAGCCAAGCCTTTTTAGTTTAAGCAAAAGAAGATTAAGAGGAGACATGATTGAAATGTTTAAAATTAAAAAGGGAATTAGTACTGTAGATCAAGACTGTTATTTTAAAATGAGTTCATCAAGAACATGGAGGTCGCGGTTGGAAACTTTTTAAGGGTAAATTTTGCATAAACATTGGGAAGTTTTCTTTACAGAGAGAACAATAGACATTTGGAATAAGCTACCAAGTAGTGTGGTAGACAGTATGACTTTAGGGATTTTCAAAACTACACAATGTTATTTTAGAAGAATTAAGTGGATAGAACTTGGCAAGCTTTGTTGGGCTGAATGGCCTGTTCTCACCAAGATTGTTCTAATGTTAAATAAACCTTGAACATGCAAAAACTCTCTACCAAGAATAATACTTTTGGCACTCAAAGAGAAGATCTGAGAGAAGGTCTTGAACAGGCCAGAACTGCATCTTACACAGCCTTGACATTTAGTGGTAACAAAGTGGTCTAGAATAAATATATCCACCATGGCAGGATTAAATGACAATCTCTGGAGTCAAAAAATGTAACCTTTAAACATAAAGTATTATGTGTGCAGAAAGATTCTTAAAGGCAATATTGACTTTCAGGGATAATGATACAATATTTGTCTGATTATCATAAAAACACAGACTAGAATATACATTTCAATCTATCTGTATTGGCAGCTCAAGACATATGGCTGCAGGACCACCAATATTTCTTCATTACTGCATGCAATATGTTTTTAGCAAATAATTATTATGCTAAACTTATTGAATTCTGTTCTTACAAATATTTTCTGCCTTAAAATATATTTGTGTGCTCAAGAGATCAGCTCAAACGGTTCCTGGGTATACATTTTGCTGTGTGAATTGAATCCTGAATTATACCAGAATTGCAAAGAACCAAATGTTATTTAAATGCACATAGCACTGAACAAAGTTTTTTGACATTTGTTTTGAGATATGTTTTTAGCGTTGGTACAGTACTCCAACACTGCCCCCTGGTGTCCTCTATTAAAAAGCCCACAGAAACTTAAAGCTGGTTTTCTCTTTCAGTTTTTAGGATTATCCAGGTTGGCTGGTGCCTTATATTTATTGCCTTCCTATACAGTTCACAGTTTCATAGTCTTGAAATGTTTATAGATGAATATTAAAACAGATAATAAAAGAATGGAAATGTATGAATGCAGATGGAAAAATAAGCAGAATGAAATTATGGTGCATCAGCTGAGTTCTCTACTGAATTTTGATCGCTTTACATTTTCATGGCTGGATTATGTAATTGCTCAAACTGAATACCTGTAAATAAGCAATTTGCACCGTTATCTTAACTTGTCTATCTTCGAAAGGACCTCAACAAACAGGGGGAGCGAGTATGCAAACACTATTGATAGTCACTACAGATACACAGTGTATTATATACTTCTTTAGATTTAAAACCTTCAAAAGCAGCAAAGGTCAGGTCAGGTATATTTACTTTGGTACTTCTAGTCTTGTTCTTTGTAACTCCAAGTTCAGCTCATTTTCAAAGTTTCCATCAGTCAGTAGCAGAAACAGCTATGCTGATAAAAGTTACATTTGTTAACGGGGGAAGAGACAACAAATTAAAAACAAATCTGGTATGTTACGCTATGTCTTTTCTACAGTTTCTCAAAAAACATGAAAGGGACTCAGGGTAAATAAATTCTGAAGCTTTATTTTTTAGTACATTTTTGTAGCAATAATTGTAGTGAAAAGTCAAGCAAAATGACACCTTTTATTGGCTAACTAAAAAGATTACAATATGCAGGCTTTCGAGGAAGGGGCCTGAGTTGCCTCGAAAGCTTGCATATTGTAATCTTTTTAGTTAGCCAATAAAAGGTGTCATTTTGCTTGACTTTTCACTACATTCATAATGACTAACACGGTACAACACCCTAGTACTGTAGCAATTGAAATAGATAATATATGTAACTGTTCAATTTCTTACAGTACTAAGAGGAAATGGAGGCCCAAACCTCCTTTCATGTTTTGAAATTGAGATATTAATTTCAGGTCCTCTCACAACCTCTCAGAGGAGTTTAGTCCTTGCTTTGACTAGGTGATTCCAAAACATTACTTCAGTTAGCTACTAATGTGCTTTGGATTACTGGTGAATTCTGACAAACCTGAAGCAAGCACTTGTGTTCTTATTTGTGAGCTGTTTTTGTTTTCTCTCTTGCTACTTTTTAATTCCAATATAATCCACGTTGTTTCTTGTGAAGTAGTCATAAACACTGACTTAAGCTAACGTGAGGGAGGCCAGATAGCTCTTAAACGATCTGTTATTTTATAATTTCCAGACTATTCATTTGTTTTTAAGAATTATTTTTGATCACTGCCTGGTATAACTTTGGAATATATACGATGACAATGTCACTCAGATGGTAAGAGCAAAAGTTATTAAAATTTCTACGGGGCAGAGCAGGTCTAAATCATGCCAAGTTGTTAACAGAAGTTTTTAATAACATGACACTGACAGTCCCTTTAACCAGGGCTCACTAGGGATAATAACTTGTGTATATCTGAAAACTGCATGTCTCGTTACCTTGCACACCAAACTAATGAAACCCAGGAATTTGGTATAATTGTTTTCCTACAGACTCTCCTCTATACACTACTGGAAAAAACTGGAAAAAAAATCTCAAATATTTAATATATATTATTATTACTGTGAAATAATATTCATTGCCATGATGCAATAATTAACATTTTAATACTAAATGGCCACAAAAAAAAAAACATTACTGCTGCCTTGATGACTGCTAGTAGTAATTTAAGGTCCCTTGGGTTAATTGGTTGTATGCTTCATTTAGAATGAAACATCTTTCCTTATTTACAATAACAGAAGTACAACATGTAAGGAATTTCAATTGCAGACAGTACAAATGGATGGTTGCATTTGTTTCCTACAGGGTAATTTGACAAGGTAATCACAAAGCTATTCATGTCAACTCCTGCTCAACAGGATTTCCTTCCATGTGTATATTACTGTTTTGTTTCTTAGCAAAATTGCATCTTACAAGTATGTTGTATAAAGATTGTTTTGGCTATTTTAAGTAAGCTTTAAATCCAACATAAGGAAAGTATTATGTTAAAACTATGGATAGATTTTGACTGAAACAGGTATTTATGTTAGTAGAAACATGCTTGATTTTAATCATTTTTGTTTTTGCTCATAATGTGACTACAAATAAAATCAGTTTTAGTCTAAACCAATGATTCTTTGGTGGAGCTTTGTAGCTGTCAGTGAGACATTTATAATATTAGTTGATGTCACTGTTTATGATATTATATCTTTTGTTAGTCTGTATTCAGGAATGCATGGTCATGTGATTTTACATTTATAAGAAATTTTCAAAGATCTGCATTTTTACCTTAGTTTTAAATAGTTATTCATCTTTTTTTATTTTCTTTTTAAGTTACTTTTCCTGTGGCATTTTCTTCTTTTCTTCTTACAATTAACAATAAGTAGAGCAGTCACAGGTACAAAAGATCATTAAATGCTACTTCACAGTCACATTTACACATGCTTAATTAAGGTAGGGTTCCGCTTAAAAGGAGAAGTTGGTAGCAAAGAAAACTTGTAGCCATAGGAGTCCCCCAGGCTTTTATCCACTGAAAAATTTCATATCTTATTCTTTTGTTTAATAACATGATCAAATTTTGGTCTGTTTGAAATATTCAGAGAATTTGGGACTGTGTCAGATGAAACTGGCCGTGCAAAGTAAATGTAGCTTTTATAGCAAAACCAAAGCTTATGTTACTGCTTGCAAAAAAAGTCATACATTCTTATCCCCAAGTGACTTCACCAAATATCAGACATTTACAGATTCAGGCCTTGTAAAAGACATCTAATTGCAGATAACATCTGGATACACTGCTGACTATTGTTATTGAGCTATATTGTACTCAAAAAACGGTCTGCTCCTAGTACAGGACCAATAACAAATGTTACAAAATAATTCATGAACATAAAAGATGACCCATTTCCTCGAGGCAAAATAATCTCTATTCAAGAGAAATCCAAACCACCTGAATGACAGAATGAAATCAAAGCAATAACTAGCAAATTTTAATAACTTACTTTATGTCGTTAAAGCTGTTAATGTAGGCAATCATATGCATGCTCAAAGTTGAATAATCCTCCTTGAAGACATTTCTGATATTTCTAAATTCGTTTTGAAAACTGGAATGGAAATAATAAGAGTAAATGATATAGCTGTTGTTAGGATGCAGTGTTATGTAACAAATAAAGTATATAGAATTCACAAATATACTCCTACATTACAGTTCTATATAATGCTTTGGCAAGATAGAGACTTTCTAACAATTAAATTTAAAAAACAATATACTTTCACTTAGAATTCGTTGGAACTATTGTATATTTAAAAAGAGTCCTGCTTTACTATCAATAACATTTCAAGTTTTATTTACTATGCTAAAATGCTATAATGAACTGGTATAATGTTGTCTTCTGTAATTGTTTTTGGTATTCTCATTACTAAAAATGTAAAAACTAAATTTCTTGACATGGAATATAAAAAAAAAAATCCTATTATACCCAAAGAAATTGAGAAGATCTGGGAGGAGAACAGCAATAGTAAAATATGCCTCAAAAGTGATTTTCAGTTTTTGTGACTGAAACTAAGGTGTGATTGTCCCATCCTAGGACACACTATTGACACATTTTTTTTTACTTTCCAATTTGCATATGCATATAGCAGAGCAACAGCTTACTCACAGATAGTAAAGAAGGTTTTCTGCATGCTAGCTATAATCTTCATGGAAAGAAGGAGATAACTTTATTATGGTGCAGATGTATAGAGTCTGTAACTGTTACTCAAGTTGGATGTGCTGATTAATGAACTAAATGAAAGCATCCTTATTAGCATCTAACATACACTTTCAGAAAGTGTATGTTGTGATTTTTCTGTGGCAGGAGATTATCAATTAAGTTTCAGTGCTCCAAGGAAAGGCTTAGACTCTCCATAACCATAAAAATTAACTAAGTTGGTTCTGAAATTGGATTGATGTAATTCATGTTTTGTGGTATGGTGAAAGGTAATCACCACACAACTCTTGAGACCTGAGGCTACTGTCTATGTACAATAATTGTGCTATCTCTATATCCCTGTGCATTTTTCTTCAGGTTGTCTTTGTTTTTTTTCCACATCCCAAAAAAATACAGTATGTCAAGTTGATTGGTCTAGTATCAGTGAATCTGGGTGCATGTGGCTGTGTTCTTTGAAGGACTAGTATTCTCAGAGTTGTTTCCTTGCATGTGTTTAATCCAAACTGGGAGGCCTCTATCCCACCAGCAAGACCCTGTGATGGAAAAAGTGAGTTCAGATATTTTAAATTATTTAGTGTTCCATTCATATACAGTAATCCCTCCTCCATCGCGGGGGTTGCGTTCCAGAGCCACCCGCGAAATAAGAAATCCGCGAAGTAGAAACCATATGTTTATATGGTTATTTTTATATTGTCATGCTTGGGTCACAGATTTGCGCAGAAACACAGGAGGTTGTAGAGAGACAGGAACGTTATTCAAACACTGCAAACAAACATTTGTCTCTTTTTCAAAAGTTTAAACTGTGCTCCATGACAAGACAGAGATGACAGTTCCGTCTCACAATTAAAAGAATTCAAACATATCTTCCTCTTCAAAGGAGTGCGCGAGTCAGGAGCAGTGAGATAGAGAAAAGCAAACAAATCAATGGTGCTGTTTGGCTTAAGTATGCGAAGCACCGCGGCACAAAGCTGTTGAAGGCGGCAGCTCACACCCCCTCCGTCAGGAGCAGGGAGAGAGAGAGAGAGAGAGAGAGATAGAGAGAGAGAGTTTGTTTTTCAATCAAAAATCAATACGTGCCCTTCGAGCTTTTAAGTATGCGAAGCACTGTGCAGCATGTCGTTTCAGGAAGCAGCTGCACAAAAGATAGCAACGTGAAGATAATCTTTCAGCATTTTTAGACGAGCGTCCGTATCGTCTAGGTGTGCGAACATCCCCCCTGCTCAATCCCCCTACGTCAGGATCAGAGAAAGTCAGCGCAAGAGAGAGAGAATAGTAAGCTGGGTAGCCTCTCAGCCATCTGCCAGTAGCGTCCCTTGTATGAAATCAACTGGGCAAACCAACTGAGGAAGCATGTACCAGAAATTAAAAGACCCATTGTCCGCAGAAATCCGCGAACCAGCAAAAAATCTGCGATAAATATTTAAATATGCTTACATATAAAATCCGCGATGGAGTGAAGCCGCGAAAGGCGAAGCGCGATATAGCGAGGGATTACTGTATTTCAAAATAAATAAACATTTTATTTACATAAATATTAATGACAGCGGCACCAAAAGTCTTTTGTGCAAATATATTGAATGATGCAAGCTACTTGTACAAATTAATAAATTAAAATGCAAAAAAAAAGACACAATTCTAATGATAGCTTCACACCCAAAAGCTTTGTTTCCAGGAATTGTGGAGTTCTTGACCAACTACATTACATTCCAAAGATTCATGGCTGCAGCCCTGCTATTAAAGACCTTTACTAAATATGCATTGCAGCCTTATGAATGATACTGTGGCAGAGAACCAACTTTCAATAAACATTTTGACATTGTACTGATAAAAATAACTCATGCCACTTCTTTTCTGTTTTTTTCAGTGTGAGAGTTATTTTTGCCTTTTACAGAAGCACACTGACACAGCCATTCACTAGCTCCATTATCTGCCTTGGCCTATTAACGAATTACATGGTCCAGCAAGGTTCCCTATTTCTCACTGACTATAGTCAAGGTTGAAACATTAATATCTGAAGTAGAAATATAGCACTACTGTAGAGAATTATGGACTAAGCCGTATAGAAGTAAGCTGTGGAGGGTCTGACAGTGCTACTATATAAGTAAAATTCTTTCAAGTTAGCTTTGCTTAATTTGAGGAATGAGATTCTCTAACCTTTTCAAAAAATGCTTAATTTTTTTACAGCAGATGCCAAGTACTGATGTTTCCACATCTTCTGAAATGTCTTTAGATGCCACAAGGTAGTCATTAACCATCTGTGAACAAAGGAGACATAGGCTAAACAGAAAATATTATTTTACTTGACTTCTCTGTGCCACGTAGCATAATAAGGTGACATATGTGACATATGCATTAATGCTACTGTCATTAAACTATGCACTTTTCAAAGAACTGAATATAACATATTAAAGAAAAAACATTAGAAAACACCTTTGAAAACATGTCAGAGAATGAGCACTGCTTTAGGTAGCAGCACAGGAGTGATTCCTTTATCTGGCACACTGCTTTTACATTAAAAACATAAGAAATTTGACAAACAAGAGGATACCATTCAGTCCATTGACCTTTGCTTATTTAGCTAATAGCTAAGCTGTCCCCTGTTCCCCAACAGATCTTTCATAAATAATCATATTTAAAGTGACTGAATTTCAGACTGCTCCTAACCAAACAACATAGCTATATGCATGTGTATGTATAGGGAATGTCCACATGAAACAAAAAAGAGAAGTATTCCTCCACAAGAAATGTGCATTACTACATTACATTCCCAAAAGTTAAAGCCTTAGGAAGGTGACAAACACTGATCTGAAGTAACATCACATTTTTAAATTACCAAAAGGTCTCTAGTGTTCCATGATTAGGGATGTACAAATATCGAGATATTTCTAAAATACATTGGTTCAAGGCTTGGAACCCAAACAAGCAAGGAACCATTAGACCTTTCAACTCAATAGTTAAAATTGTTACTGAGCTTGTGATCCTGAGCACATGTAAGATATTTATGCTCAAACAAACAAACACAGAAATACTTTCAACTATAATTAATAGATTTGTTTTTAATACCAATTAGTAAAGGTAATATTGGTAAACACTAAAGTTCATGTGGGCAGAAAAACTGCAGACACCTCAAGAAGTGGTATGTAAATTGCAGACTGTAGACTTAATAATGATTGTAATTGCTCCATGCAGCTAATAATACCTATACTGAGTCTGGTCATTAAAAATCTGATCAGACCCATGACTTCACAGATAAAAGGTAGAAAATCATGCACTAAATAAAAGTGCCATTTTACCTTGATAATATCGATTTTCAACTCTGAATGATAACAGTTATTAAAAACCTCTGGTTTTGTTTTTTTTTCCAGGTATGTCAGTTCTTCTTTTAGGATGTTTTCCAAGTTTCTTTCCATCATCACCTTTGATAGATACATATAACAACAAAACAAAATAACTGACTTAGAATAATAATAAGAAGAATAAGAATAAGAATGCCTGTCATTGTGTATATTGTCAAAAAAGCATTTTGAAAAAATATAAAACACAAGAGACTACTATTTTTTCCTTTCTATCACACACCACTAAAGGTAAGAGGTCAGCTCTGCCTGTTTTATTATGTAACTAGACAAAGGGCCCGTTTCGACAACGCAAGATGAAACGGGCACGAGTGGAATAGTAATAAGTATAAGCACCATAAACCTGATATAGGTGTATTGAATGAATGCATAATTAGGCCTCGAGCTGTAGTCGAAATAGCCTTTCAGGCCTCTAGAGCTTTAATCGAAGTCGCCTTTCTCTATGAATTTTTGCGGCCGTAAATCTGCCGCCTGCCGCGATGTTGGGGTTGGATGTTGGTCGAAGTCGCCTTTCTCTTTGAATTTTCGTGGCCATAAATCCACCGCCTGCCACGATGTCAGTCTCGTAACTGTGCATTCGGACATGAGTGAGTGAGTGAGGAGACTGGCAAATTATGTATTAAGATATTTAAAGCCCAGCAGCTTGCGCTTAAAAAGCTTACACTGTACACTGTACTTAAAAAGCTTAGGTGTACAGTTTACATTGGATTTGATATTGCTCACAAACTGGTCAAACCTACAGCACAAGACAAATTATTTCTTTATTTATTTTTTTAAATCCAAGTTAACAAGAAAGGTTCTGGGCATTTTTATTTGAAATTGCCACTGTTTGAAAGGCATAAGGAAACGAAACACACATGACTGTAACAAGTGACTCCTCACATTTTCTGTGGACCTAAAACACTTGGCCAAAATGTAGTTACAAACTTGCGTGTGTTTTTACCTGAAAATCATGAAAAAATCTTCATGCCAGGTTGTGATATGCAAGTACTGTGAGTGGTTCAGATATTATTACTTAGAAACTGGGCTTTGAGTTAGTTTCCTAAATTTTATCAATACGTTTCCTTTGGAACACAGAATTTCAGGCCTTTAGAATTTTATGCCTGTTCAAAGAGCAAGGCAATGCACAGTGCTACATAATAATATGTGAACCTTTTAAATTTTACTGTCTTAACCAAACTGTCTTAAAAAATTGTATCTGAATTTTAACATTAACTAATATAAACTAAAATAAGTCAAACATACTATGTATGTTTCTTACTTAATAAAAACATGTTTATTTAACATAAACTGTTTAAAAGAAGAAAAACTTTGAATACAATAAGTAACGGCACATGCATTAGTAGGTATGACATACTGTATTTCCTGTTATTCATTCACATAAAATTGTCTTCTTGTCTGTGTTAGATTTGTGTATTATGTTATATGTATACTTTAGTTCTTATCACTAACTACTGGGTAAGATCTATGTTTTCTTTCATTCATTCATTTATTCCAAAATAACAAATGTTTTCTTGCTATTGAGTTATTTTATAGATTTGCTTAAATATATTGAATTATTGTCATACTGAAGGATCAAATTTCAACTTAGCTTCAATCCAAAGGTAGAATTCCTGATGTTCTAATTTAAGAAAATCTTAATATTACTGTAGTCAGAATTAAAAGTTAAATAAAAAAATGATAATCTGTCCAGGCCCATATGCAGAAATGCAGTCCAAATCCATTCCCCACTAAATAACAGCCAGCAAGAGTTTGTAAGAGGAGATTCTGCCAAACAAATCTTTGAACAGTATTAAACAGGCAACTTGAATAGTTGACAAAAACACATCACAGAGATATTAAGCTGTCCCTGTAGCATAATTCCAGGGGCATTACAACAAATAACTATAATGACCTTTCATTTTGGAGGCTAAAGGCTTTCTGTTGCATTTGTTTATGACTGAATGTTTATGTACTGTCTCTTTATATATTATGATATTTCTTGTATTCTTTGGGTTGAACTTCAAGAGGTGGAGTCACCTGGATGTTACTGCTACTTGGTCCTCCTTCTGGCTTCTAAATCTGCCAGAAAGAGTAGCCCCAGAAGTGGTGCATTAAGATTGAGTAAGTATGGAGTTTATTGTAATTATTTCTATTTTGTTGGGATTTTCTGATTTTTGCGATTATTTTGCTTCTGTTTCTGGATTCTCCTCTTCGGATAGCATTTTTGGAATAGTTAGCCTTGGGCTACCATTTAGTCAACTACTTTCTGCTCTTTTGAATATTTTTGTTATATTTGCCTATTATTTGCCTTTTTTCAATAAATATCTTCTTTTATCAAGATTCTTGTTATTCTTTTCATTACAAGCCAGATTTTTTATGGTTTCTTTCCAAGGTATTTTTGTAAAATTTTGGACATTACTGTATTTTTTGTATATAAATTTTAAATCCAGCTCCTAACTTATTGGCCTACCTAGGCTGAAGTCTGCAGTTGAGCCTCTTCTCACCATGTTTGGAGCTCTTTTTCACAACTGAATCATATACCGTTTTCTCAGGTAAACCCTAATGACTACAGCAACTGACAGTTCCTATTTAATACAAGGCAATGCAGCTGCAGATTCAGAACACAAAATGAAGTCAGGGACTAGGAAAAAATAAAAAACACCAAAGAAAACAAAAACATGACAAGGCACTGATACAGTTTGTAAATAATTACAATGTATTCTAAACTTGTAGATCTGATCTTGTAAATAATTTTGGTTAAATGCATCTTTTTAAACATACCACAATGAAAATGTTCAGCAACAAGAGATGCAGATGCGAGAAAGAGATGATGTCTGAAATCAACCAAGGTCAAAGCCAAAATTCAGGAACCTGACAAACCAAAGCCCAATATGCAAACCAAAAATCAAAAGTTGAAGTAAACATGCAAGGTTCTAGCTCCCTCAGAAAATATTTGACATAGCTAATGACTTAAGGATTTTGAATTGTATCCAGAAGCTTGGATTGCAGGGAAGAGGGCAGAACCATCTTTTAAATGTCTGGTTTGCCTAAGTTGACCATTATACATCTGGGAACCACACAGAAACTACCCAAGCTCTGTTACCAACAATAGAAACAAAATGGTTGTTTCCATAGTCAGAAAACAGTAGCAAAATGAGAACAAAAATGTAAACAAAACAAATTAAATTGTAATGATGTCAAAATAAAAATTTATTAAAATTTTGTGCAAAACTGAATTCTACAAAATCTAAAACCCAAAAGCCTAACAGTTGCGGTGATCCTTTGATGTAATAATTTACTGAACCTTTACTGTTTAGTCTGGTGTCATTAATGTGTTTTTGCTCTGTAATGTCACATAATCTTTTGTTTATGGAGCACATATTCTTACTCAATATGAAAGCCAGTCACGGGAGATAAGCAAGAGTGTATTTCTTCCCCAAACTTAACAAAATTCTGTACTTTGTTGCTGTTCTAAGACTGTGTGGTACAGATAAAGTGTTCACTGCCCAATGATGCTCCAGTTTCATTACAACATACTTTAAAATGTACTTTTTTTTAAATTTAACATAAAAAATAAATATTATTATTATTTAATTTCATATTATACTTTCATATATCAAAATATACTTTGGCATCTACTGTATGTATTAAATTAGAAAAAATTTCAAACAGAGTAGCACAAGTTGTATATTGGCAGCTACAGACTTTACCTGCAATTTGTCACAGTATTCTCTTTTGAGTTTTGACAAAGTGTCATCATCTAGCAAAGGTGAAGACATATTTTCTGGATTTACTTCTGGCTTTAGATCAGGATCACCCAGTACTGCTTCACTGAAAACAGAAAGTAAAAATATTTAAAGGGAATCATCTTAACATACCAGAAGCCCCGAGATTAACCCATTACCTATCAATGTTACAAAGATTTTCTGAAATGATGTATTTATAATGAAGCTAGTACGGATTTCTATAAACTGGATTTCAGAATCAGTGGCAACATCCATAGAAAGAATGTAAAATACAATGAAAATCATTTCTCACATCCCAAAACTTAGAAAGAGTCAAGTAAAAAGATATTTTTATTTTAAAATGCAGTTAATGAGGAAACAACTGTGTTGATAAATCAGCAATTAAAACAGCAGTGCCACATTTTAATTATGAATCTAATCAAAATGTAACAGTGCCCCATAATACAGGGATAATGTGACAGCACAACTATATTTACTACAGAACCTTTCATTAACTATGAGAATTGATACACTTTTAACTATGAACTTTTAGCACTACTGTGTTACCAACCACATCAACTCTAACAAACATCAAAAGCTGCTCTTCCTTGAGCATCGCTTATGATTTAAGTACTAAAAGATTTTACAAAGAATAAATGTATACTAGCAGAATGCCTATTTATTCCTTCTTAAACAGCCTGACATTTTACAAATAATGCACTCATGTGAAATTGTCAAGCAATTAATGTCTTTAAGGGCCAGGTCAAGAAATGTGGCTTAGAGCAATACAGGTACTTGGATTTGGGCCTTCTGCAAAAGACCACCATCAGGCAGCTGAATCAGTGAAGGTGAATCAGTTAACCAAAGCATAGTGAGGAAAAATAAAAGGTAACAAGTATATGCCTGATAGCCCTTGACCTGATCCTGATAATTATAAAAAAAGCTGACTGACGTTGTCTGTTTTGGGACTGCAGGTTTTCTCTTTTTTGCCAATAAAAGGTGTCATTTTGCTTGACTTCTTGCCTAGATGACTGATTTATATATGAGTTGGCACAGCATAAATGTATCTTAAAAATAAAGGGCCTTCTGGACAAATATTATATCTATTATAGTTTAACAAAGTTATTCAAATCTTATTTATAAAACATTTCTATCGGATCAGCTAGGGAATTAAATCTCTTTATGGTGTTATATTCAAGGACTGTCTTGGACGACGTTTTCTTCAAGTTGTGTTTAAAACTGACTTGAGTGAAATTGTGCTTTTAGCCTTTATGTAAATAGTTCTTTTAAGAGGCTTCCATTTGTACAATAATGTTTTTTGTAAAAATAGCTTATTTTAAAGTTAATGTTAGAATTAACTTTGTTCACTTCATCATCTACCAACTGATACCTTCCCCCCCTAATTATGTACAATCTAGGCAGAAAAAATTACTCTCATGTTTTTGAGATAAATGAGTACAGTATTCTAGTAATACTGAGCCCAAAATCAAACACAATCGTACAATTTAACTAGATATTGCCACACATTACCTTTGCCCATTAACGGGCATACTCACACACTCACACATCTACACTGATGAGAACAATCTATTTAAGCCTAATATAATTTGCAAATCTCTGTTCACCCAACCTTCATCAAATGTATTGTCAATTTTTAGATATTAATTTCTACCATCTAGAATAGCATTAGGTAACTTCTTACACGTATACATACTCTCTGCACACTGGAAAACTTTAATGTTTATGCAAAGCTAACTCAGTTTCTTTCTGTAGTCCTGTGCTTTAGTTAAACATCTCATTTAAAGTTACGACTGGTATCTATCCTACTTACCCCCTGCATAATTTTAAAAATTGCTATTATGTTAGCTCTTAATCTCCATTGACTTAATGTGAATCTCTTTCAGTCTTTTCTCATTGCTGATACTGGCAGTGCTAGAATCAATTTTGTGGCCAGTCCCTGGACTTCCCCTAGTGCTGTTGTATCTCTTCTCTGATAAGGACACTTAAATTGCTCACAGTATTCCATATGAAACCAACAAGTGTGTTGTTCAGTAGAACAGGTTCTCTTGACTTGTACTTAACACAGCAAACTATTAATACAAATTATCTTAATGACAAATACAATGCATTTTACTACTACATGCCTTACAAAATAAATTTCAACAGATGGTGTACTGCAATCATTAATGCTGAGGTCCAAAATGATTAATCCAATTTTAAACCCCAGCTAGTATCTAAATAATTTGTATACACTGCAGTATAAAGCACAGAATCCCCAGCATTACCCAGGAAGAACACCAAGGTGAAAAACACTCTTGCACCACAACAAATAACTTTATTTGTTAAGATCAATTTGCATTTATCTCCAAATCACAGACTGCATTCATACTCCATCTAGTTTGATTTCTAGCCTCTCATTAAATATACTAAAGTCTTTTGAACATCAAAATAAATAATATAGTAAGTGCCCGTTCTATTAAATGCTTATGTTGCTTCGTCATGGAATTGTACCTTATTTGTAAAACAACCTCTCTGGTTGTGGTTAGTCAAATCACAGTTCAAGCCTTTTTCACTCAGAAAGCAATTTACTGTATTCAAATAATATTTTATATATTATTCAAAAAAAAGTAGAAGAGGTGTGATATAGTAGCTTATTTGCTAGCACTCCAGCATCTTAGGTTTAGGTCTCAGGATTAATTTCCTGGGCTTGTCACTCTCTGTATGTCATTTGCATGTTTTCCCTTTAATTTGGGTATCCACAAACATCCTAAAGTGTGCTTTAGGTTATTTGGCAATTCTGTATTCTAATGCTAATGGGGCATGTCTTTTGTGAGCAGGGGGGCTGAACGCACCCCCAGAAGACACGGACGCTCCTCACGCTGACCCAAGCGTGACACTATAAAGAAGAACATGCTTCTCATCCTAGGATGATACCTGACATTCACCCAATACTGCTGGAAAACTGTACAAATTAATTGGATCAAGACAATGAAATACTTCTACTATGAAATAGTTAAATAGAGAATAACAATAAAATGACAGCACTTCTTAGGAAATACAACATTTAATTGTGGGCAAGATAAGCCTCAAAAATGTGAATCAGAAATACAGAAGCATTTTTATGTATTTGTGTGATGACTGAGGAGTGGGAAGAGGATAGCCAGCTTTATAATAAAACTATGCACTTATTTTTAAAACATAAATTGCTTTCAGAACTATGCAAATCTAGCTTCCTCAGAAAAACCATCTCAAATGACAGTGTACACTACTACAGTTTTAGCTGAAAATAGTGATAGGTCAGTAGTAGATTAAAGCTTGGTTTATTTCAGACAAAAGACAAACTTGACCTAAAAATTACAGAAATGGGCAGAGTGGTGGCTGTGAGGCTAAGGATAAGGATCTGCACTGGTATCCTGAAGGTTACCGGTTTGAATCCCCCATTACTGCCAAAAGAGATCCTACTCTGCTGGGCCCTTAATCTGCAATTGCTCCAGTGGCGTGTACAATGGCCATCCCTGCAATCTAACCCCAAGGGGTATGTGAAAACTAACAAATTCCTAATATAAGAAATTGTATTGGGTGAATTAAAGAACCAAAAAAAAAAGAAAAACTACTCAAAACTGGCTCTTGCGATAGTAGGGTAGCATCAAAACTTGCGTGTTTGCCTTCTGCATCCAGTACAAAGTTGCCTTGATGTGAAAGTTGTCTATATTGACCCATTATTGGATTCAGCTAATATTCAGAGACTAAAAAAAATCATTGCCACATAATGACCATGCAAATAAAGCTGATTTTATGAATCTAATAAAATCAACCTAAAGAATTTTAAGGAAATGAATCTCACGTTAATTTATTTCATATCTGACTTCTTGTATATTAAATTTCTTTAGCCAGCAAAAAGTATATTTATTATTTTTGTTACCTGGGATTGATCATTATATTGTCCTTATATGAACCAATTTAAAGAAAACAGAGCATGGGGTACTGAAGGAGAGCTGTAAGTATAACATCCCTTTGTTTTCTCCATAGTCCTGAAATTATCAAACTAGAAGAAAAACCATAAACTAAGTCTGGCTCAGTTCACTAATGTCACCATAAAAGGCATTACAGATAGTCTGAAAGTGATTTCAAATAGTCTGATGAACCAGCAAGATGAAGGCTAAATGAAGCTTTCAAAGATGGATGTGTCATAGTGGCTTCTGGTGATGTGTTTACACATATTTAATCTGCCTAAAGAAACATTGATATTATTGACCTCGGGGGTATTTTTCGTACGTCGCTTAAACCATCCGAGATCAGGTGCCTCATCTTGAATGAGTTAATGCCAGTGAAACTCATCCAGATAAGTCGGTTTTTCAAACGCAGCCGTGTATTAGATTAGTCGAGCTGGATCTAATCATCCGAGATGAATGCGCGCGCCCGCGCTGAGTGAAAAGCCCATATATATTGAGTCTAGAAAACATGATCAGCAAGTCTTTGATAGGCTGTAACAAAATGACGAAAGAATGGAAGCATTTTTTTTCACACACGCGGCGCAAGACCTTTTATTCGAAGGACACGAAGAATTTCAAGATTTAATATACACAAGCGGTAACACTGCAAAAGCAGCCCAGACCAGAAAAGACGGCTGGCAAAAAGTGGCTGAAAAAATTAAACGCTAAGTAGTGTACATTGTACTTAGTGAATGCAGCGTTTCATTTCCTATGTGTCAGATTAATTATTATTTAATATGTCATAATTCCAGATCAAACGTGAGTACAAGGAGAACATGGGAACAGGTTAAAGTGAAGTACAAGAATATACTTCAAACTGGTAAATATTGGTATATAACTATTTAAAGAATTGTTGACATAAAGAATCATATATAATATAAAAAACATTAATTTTAAAGCTAATAAGGAGGCAGACAAGCAAAAAACAGGTGGAGGTCCACGTGGTCCAGACCTAACCCCTGCAGAAGAGTTGGCTCTCCAGCAAAATGCCCATCGCCCTGTTTCTGAGGGCATTCCAGGGGGAAGCTCCTCCTCAAAACCAGTGGCAGGAAGTAGTGGTCACTTCATTTCAGGTAAAGGATGGTCATTGCATATTTGTCCTCCATGTGTGCTATAGGTATGTTCCATATAGCCCTCTTTTTTGTTGGGTCAGTTGCAGGGAATGTCATATCCCTAGAACCTGTGTCTGACCAACGAGATATTAACGAAGGTCAAATATTTGATGAAGACACTGTGTCAGATTATTCATCAGGAGGAGAGGTACACTTTCCAAATAATGTTTGATCAAACTCCACTCTGATCAGTTCCATGTGCCCCAATCACATTTGGAAATCCTGGTAAAGAGAATGTTAGGCTGATTGTGAGATTCTTCGTGGAACTGTCGGTGTTTTAGCCTGTGTATTACCTACCTGCAATGGCATGAAACGCCTCTTTTATTGTCTGCACACGCAGGTGTCCAGGAAACACAATGAAAACCTGAAGGAAATGTTTCAGAGCCAAACAGACTTTACGAATTGCCTGGCAAACTGCACTTTTCGATAGCTGTCCCGCATCGCCTACAGTATATAAAAAAGTGCCGCTTGCAAGAAACCTCAAAGCAATGCCTACTGTCTGTGTGGTTGTGAGAGCCCGACTTCGCCGAGTTTGACTTCGAATATACGGAGCTAATAAATCTTTGAGGTACAATATTCCCCCTCGGCTAAAGCGGTATCCTTCGTACAGAATTTCCTCCGGGGGCAATAAAGGATCTTGCCGATCGCGCAAAACCCTCTTTATATGAAATTCTCTTCCTATAATTTGCGCACCAATATCAATTGGTCGCTCATTCATGAACGGCGAAGCCCTGACTGGATGACTTCCACACCGTCACTGATCACGTGTGTAAACTAATCCTTGTTTACGCAGAACAAACCTGCTCCGAGCAGGTTTGCGGATTTGGATGTGTTGCTATGACAACACTTCCAGCAAGAGTTTCAAAAAACCGACAGATCCAGGATCAGGCCAAATCGTCAACAATTACATCCGGCTAAGCGAGTAATCCACGTACGAAAAATACCCCCCTCATTTGTTCTGTTTATTTTCAAATTGTTTTCAAGTTTTTTTGGAACCCATTGTGCACTACACTTAAGTTATGCTTACTCACACTGGATGAAAGGCATCACACAGACACCATCTGTGAAAAAATATGAGCATAAAATGCATCGAACAGATGTTGAGAAGCTGCGCTCTGTTATCAGGAATATTTTTATGAAAGATTCTATCAAATTTTAAAAGGCAAAGCTTACATTAAGATTAAAAACATACGTATTACTGCTTTCTCTTACATTAATACACTTAACAGGAAACACAATTTAATTAAATAAACTTTTGTGGACTGTATACTCTCAAGAGACAAGACATTCCATGCACCCACCCGTATGGGCCGCCTCAAATTGGGACCCGGGTGCTGCCGTGTGGCGGGTGATGCCTCAGCACCACACCAGTTCCGATCCCCAACAGACCTGATCCTATTGAATCTCCAACAGTTTCGACTCTTCTGGGGATGGGGCTCCCGAGGGCTTTCCCCTATCCCCTTCATGATGCGAGAAACCTTCCTATGGGTGGCTGCAGCAGAGCAACCCCCGCAGAGAGCAAAAAGGAGTCTTTTCTGTAGTCTTGGAACGCTGTGAAGTTTTTTTACGGTGGCTGGAGTGCCAATCCTGCCACCAACCCCCATGACTTCCCTGCAAGTTGGAGGACCGCTTGCAGGGCCGGATGCAGTTTAACGTCATACCCAGGACGTATCCAGGCCTTTAAGGACCTCTTGTGCACGGCCATCAGCAGTGTGTCTGTCTTTTTGAGAGAGTGTCGACCTTGTTGAGAGGTTTACTTACCTTGGCAGTGACATTCATGTCTCTGGTGACTCTTCCTATGAAGTCAGTAGATGGATTGGGAGAGCACGGGGGGTCATGAGGTCGCTGGAAAAGGGTGTATGGCGCTACCGATATCTATGCAAAAGGATGAAGGTCTTTAGAGTCCTGGTGCTTCCTGCCTTGCTAAATGGTTGAGAGACATGGACACTATCCAGTGACCTGAGACAAAGATCGTACTCCTTTGGTACTGTGTCTCTTCTGAGAATCCATGGTTACCGCTGGTTTGACTTTGTGTCGAATGAGCAGTTGCTTATGGAGTCCCGAATGAGGCACATTACCTGAATTGTGAGGGAGTGTCAGTTACAGCACAACGGCGATGTGACGCGTTTCCCTGAGGGTGATCCGGCTCATAAGATCCTCATTGTTGGGGACCTGAGTGGCTGGACCAAGGGGTTGCCCACGTAACAACTGGCTGCGACAGATAGAGGGTCATTTCCGGTGGGTGGGACTGGACCGCGTGTCTGCCTGGGGGGTTGCAAACTGGGATCCCGAGTTGTTTCATTGTGTAGTGGGTGGAGCAACACACTGTATCAGTGCATGCTTCCCAACTTGACTTGACTTGATATTCTCAAGCTGTGGATTCAACACTGATATTTATGCTTTATTAAGGTTTATTTTGTTATTTTGAGAGCCAGCTCTTGGGACAATAGTGCAGTACTGAAACTTGTGTGTTTGTCTTCTGCATTCAGCACAATGTTTCCTCAGTGTGAAAAGGGTTTATCATAACCCCTTATTGGTTCAGGGAACAGTTAAATGAGGGAAGACATTTTAGACATTTGATTTACCTTTAAACTGAGCACTGTTTATTCTGTGTTTATGAGTGAAAGCAGTACCAGCTCTATAGTGAACAGACGTCCTCTTCCTATGACCTCATAGATACATGATTGTGCACAACAGGGCTTGTAAGGATACATTCTCAGTTACTTCTTTGCCCATTTGATTTTATCCTGAGACATCATTTAACTTATCTATGGTCTACAAAGTGTCATTCATGATTAATGCATTGTGTTTGTATTAAATTTAGATTCAGGGGATACAGCCACGAGTACAGATGTTGTATGCACATACTGTGGTGAAGTACTAATGACTTAAAATGGATCAAGAAACCTGCTAAAGGAATTCAAATCTTCTTTGTTATAATCTTGGACAAAGCATCTATATATATAATTCACTAAGCAGCTGACCATGGCACGCAAGACAGAGACCATGGGATACGCACGACAGAGCCCCGCCCGCCAACTCTAACCCTCTTCCCGTGTCATGGGATATGTACGACTGCGTCCACCCTCGCAAACTGTTTTACACGCTTCATACAGCGATTCCCATCCGCGACAAACATGCTTCTTCTTAAATGGTCCTGCAGGAACAGGGAAAACCTTTGTCTACAAAAACCTGATTCATACCATACTAGGAGCATAGTGTTTTTGTTGGCTTGCCCGCCTGCCTGCCCGCCTGACTGTTACCAGCATTCACTGCAATGTACTGGAGTGTAAAACTATCGGAGCTGCTACCGCACAAACTGTCCTTATTCCCTGGATTTCCCTGACCCCATCAGATTCAAATTTGCCTTTTACTTTTACATGCAGACAATTTCCTGACCCCATCAGATTCAAATTTGCCTTTTACTTTTACACGCAGACAATTTCCTGTTAGATTGACCTTTGCAATGACAATTAATAAGGCACAGGGCCAAACTTTCAAAAAGATATGCCTCTATCTGCCGCGTCTACCCTCGCAAACTGTTTTACACGCTGCATACAGCGATTCCCATCCACGACAAACATGCTTCTTTTTAGATGGTTCTGCAGGAACAGGGAAAACCTTTGTCTACAAAAACCTGATTCATACCATACTAAGAGCATAGTCTTTTTGTTGGCTTGCCCTCCTGACTGTTACCAGCATTCACTGCAATGTACTGGAGTGTAAAACTATCGCAGCTGCTACCTCACAAACTGTCCTTATTCCCTGGATCTCCCTGACCCCATCAGATTCAAATTTGCCTTTTACTTTTACATGCAGACAATTTCCTGTTAGATTGGCCTTTGCAATGACAATTAATAAGGCACAGGGCCAAACTTTCAAAAAGTTATGCATGTATCTGCCAAAACCAGTTTTCAGTCACGGACAGTTGTATGTTGCTCTCTCCAGAGTTCCATCTTTTCATTCACTCACAGTCGTATCCTCAAACCCACCCCATTTGGACAACTGTGTCTTTCAGGAAGTGTTCACCCATCAATAAATAATTATGCGGCGCAGGTTGGCTAGTATAGATTTAATTTGCTTGGGTTTAATGCCTTTTATACTATGCTAAGAAAAAAGGATAATACCTTCTACATACTATAATGCATTTAAGTAAAATCAGAAAAAAAATATGATGATTTTTTTCCAAAAATGTTACACTAATTCTGCGGTGGGTTGGCACCCTGCCCGGGATTGGTTCCTGCCTTGTGCCCTGTGTTGGCTGGGATTGGCTCCAGCAGACCCCTGTGACCCTGTGTTCGGATTCAGCGGGTTGGAAAATGGATGGATGGATGGGTTACACTAATTCAGTAAAAATATAGCAGGAAATATCTTGTTAACTTGAAAAGTCCTACTTTCTACTACAACTCAATCGAACAATAGACTTCCTAGTGCATCATCAGTTGGCCCTAAAAACAGTAGCAATGTATATTTTAAACAAAGAACAGTAATTGACTTTCTTGTGGTACAGAAGGAATCAGAACAAAAAAGTTCAGAGGAGAGTAGAAAATGCATACTTAGACACTGCTCTCTTAGTAAAAGCACAATCTACACATGCTTCAAGGTGAGCTTACATACAGTATGGGCTCAAAATGGCAACAAGATCACAAGACTGCACCTTTTGATAAAATGTCAGTCACACCATGTAAAACCATGTCATGTCGGTCATCTTGGTTTCCTGGTAACAATGGAATGTCACAAGCAAACAAATAAAAAGAAAATAAATGCTAATAAGGTCACAAAATAGCCCAATAAATACTGTCAAACAGATGTAGAGCCTGACACTGTTTTCTCACTGGTGAGAGGCTGTTGAATTTGATGTTGTTTATGCAAAAAAAAAATATGGGACTAGCAAACCCAATGAGTTATCCTGTGTTCAAACAACTGTATCATAAATTACGATCATTAAAAATTATTGCAAAATATTCTGTACAAATTGCTATATGTTTTTTCTTATAGAAGTAAACTACACATTCTTGCTCACTGTGTTGTTCTGAAAGAAAACTAAGCCATCTGATTAAACCAAGAATTGAATTATTTTCAGTAATCTCCCTTTAATTAATACATTTTTAAATTAAAATAATTATAGTAGCTGCAGGAGGTACTTAAGGAGCAGGTTTGAAAACCACTGAGTTAGCATAGATTGGTATTTTATTATGACATTCTTAAAAAAGTAATAATAAATAAGATAAAAAGTAATGTGGTATTTAGGCAGGGGTGGATGAATGCTCTATTGATGATTTTATACATATAATTTCTGTGTCAATGACAATTACAGAGCTATATTGCCTGCAGGCAATAGTTGTTTTTTACTTTAATGAGACACACATCTCAGTACTGGCTTACATGCTTTAATTCGATATTAACAGAAACACCCAAACAAAGGAAGGCAAATGTTAACAGTACTGTGGAATTATTTCTATTATGAGTCTGTATTGTTTTATTCTAATTATCCACAAAGAACTGAATATTGATATAATAACCAGTCTACCATTGCAATATGCAGCTCCTCAGACAATATATAAACAATGGTCACTCACAACTCAGGGTACTGCTTTAGTGTTGTGAGGCCTGGAACCTGTGGATATGTCTGTTTATTTAGACACCAAACTCTTACCAGCATTTCTCATATAGTGAAAGCTGCAGGAGGGGTATTGTGGAACCCCATTAGTTTATTCCTCAGCATACTGCATTTCTATTTATTTCAGTCATGGCATATGCATCTGTTAGGAACAAGAACTGTGCAGAAAAAAACAAGGCGCCATCATATACTGTAGTTTGTACTGAGGATGGCATAGGGTCACAAAGGGAACCAGGAATACAGTGGAAATGGAAAAAGCAAGTTTAACATCACTGTCCCTTTAAAAACCAGGCAAAAAAACTGTACTTCAAATATGATATTCTAACAAATCTACAAATAACCTAGGAGTAGACCATCAACATTTATATTTATATTTACAAGTCATGCCTAGAGGTGAAGAGCCTTAAAGGAACAAAATGCACATGCTTGAATGAATTAGGTATGGCTTGGGCTCAGTCCATATCAGTTAGTCTTTGGCACATGAGACTTTTTAGTGCATATTAGTTAAATAATGAATGTTTCCAATCATAAATAAAGATTAAACAAAATACCACTGTAAAATATTATTCAACTATTTCATCCAAAAATGGAATGTTTACCTTTCTTAAACAGAAAGAATCAAACTGTTCATTTGCATGGCATAACTCACAAGTGTAAAAAGTTTGTGGCCTTTATTTGAACAGCCTCTTGTTTAATGTCCCTCTCTACACTGCCTGAAGTGGGAGTACCAGTACTTCTTCATTTTGTTGTTTGGAGTTCCAGCAGTTTTTTGTAGTTTCCAGGTACTCATAATGTGCAGCAATGGCACTTCTCACAACCTTGAGAAACTGTAACATATGATAGGTGTCAAGACAGCAAAGATACAGGTTTGAATCCCTTGCCCTTGTGGAGTTTGCACATTCTCTCTTGGTTTGTGGAGGTTTGGGTACTCAGATTTTCCTCTCACACTGACAAAGTTGTGCGTGTTTGGGTAAGAGTGTGACACAGCTCACAAGGGATAATGAACATTTTTTTGAATGTTTAAGCATATTGTATTATGAAAACATAATAATGTTCTTAAATAAGCAACATGCACAAATATATGAATTCCTTGTAATAAAACAGATTTCTACATAATTACTTATCTAAAACCAGTTTTACACCATTAATATTAATAAATAAATGTTTTTGATCTGATCAATCAAATGTATACTTAGTGTATACTTTGTGATTTCTTAAAACAGTAATCATAGTGTGACATAGTTGAAGCTGAATTCCTAGATTATCAAATTAAAATCCACATGCAGTCTAAATGAAGAAAAAGAATAAACAATAGCTTACCCAACATAGTCCTTGATAACCCACTTTAAAACTGCATATAGATCATTATATTCAAATGTATACTGATTGGTTTCTGCCTTGAGCCCACTGCTGTCAGGACTGACTCCAGCTCCACAAGACTCTACACTGGTTAAAGCAAGTTCAGAAAGTGGATTGATGACTGGTTGGATAACGTCTTTCAAATGTAAGGATGTAGCCTGGTGATATCCATCAGCATATGCCTCACATACACTCAGTGATTCTGGATATTTGTATCTCAGATCATTTTTCACATGTTTCAGATCAGACACAATCATCATTCCTAAGTTGGCCAAATGCACAGCTAAACATGTCTGATTCTTCTTTGTTGTGCTATAGACTTCTTCAATGTTCTTTTTTGCACTTTCAAGAATGGCTGATTTCCAAAGATCAATCCATTTCTGAAGACCGGCTAGACAAAAACTGTTCTCTTGTTCAGCCTCAGCCTCATTGGCAATGATTTTAGTAGCAATACTTAAATGCTCATCAGGACAATGGTTGGACTGTATGATTATGTTTTTAATTTTATCCTGAAGAGAACCATAAAGGAGCTGCACATCTTTTCTCTTTTTCTCCAGCTCCATCTGGTAGCCCTCTGAGCCAGCCCCGGTATCTTCAGATTTAAGTTCATTTTTTAACAAACAAAGATGGCTGTAGGCATCTTCTAAAATCTCTTCATAGATTAATTTGTTGATCTGCATAACTATTTTGAGGATAAAACAAAAAATACAATTAAAAAATAAAAAATTTGAACCTTATGTACAAATGTACAATAAACAGAATCACTGAAAAAACCCTCCTTTCTTGAAGTGCAACACCCACCATAATAATTCACCTACTGGGAGGAAATGCAAAATGACACTTCTTCTTAACACAAGCAATGAGAAAGATGACAAAAGAGATTTTATATATATATATATATATATATATATATATATATATATATATATATATATATATATACTTTTTAAAAACCACACTTATATTAAGTTAAAAAGTGTACTACAAAGTTAAACATAAGTCTCTCATACATCACTCATAAAATAAAAGCATGGGCGCTTTTGCTAAGATTTCATTGACTGATGAAAAGTGCCCACGCTTTTATTTTATGAATGATGTATGAGAGACTTATTTTTTACTTTTTAGTACACTTTTTAACTTAATATAATCATGGTTTTTAAAAAGCATTTTTATATATATATTATTTTCAACTATTTAGTCTTGGGTTTGTTTTAGTATAATTTTGTAATCAATATTTTAACACTTCCATTAATATTTCTATCCATTACTAGGGCCATCTATTGGTGAAATCTTTAACTATTCTTCATATGAAAATTTCATTTCTTAATTTACATGGATTAATTGATCAATTAGTGAACCTGATTATTGATTCATGTATTGTCATCGGAAGTGAATAAGTGTGCAAAATTTCAAGTCATTTGGACAATATGAAGTGAGTTAAATATAGATAGATAGATAGATAGATAGATAGATAGATAGATAGATAGATAGATAGATAGATAGATAGATAGATACTTACAAGATTTGTACCAGACAACAAACAGGTGAAGTTAAAAGAAGCGTGGTAATAACAATTATAATAAAAAAGATGACAAGATGCTGTAAATTAACCAGGGAGGAAGGCTTTAGCAAGGAATAAACGTGAGAAGAACAGTCTACAATAGCAGGATGCTAATGAGTTTACTTGATCATTGCAGCAAGCATACTCAATTCTCTGACACAAAGCCTCTGTGTGTGATACAGAAATAAGTTGTTTATTTACAGGAAAATGCCACTTAATGAAGATTATTAATTTACACGAAGGAGTAAGACAGCACCCAGATATAGTGTCATGATCACTATGAACTAAACTGAATCAGGCTTTAAGATGAGACAAAGGGACCACTGGCCTCAACAAGACACATTGTGTGTACAGTTGCAGATTTGAAGCTACGTTGTGCAAAGGCTAAAATTAGTTGTCTGGCACTGGATGATTCCATCTACAAGGCCTGTTAGTACTGCGTTTTTCCAAAATATTTAACCTCAATAGAGACAAAACGTTTTTATTAGTTGAACATATCTATCTGTTACCACCAATTTTTTACCACCTCGCTGAGGTCTTTAACTCTTTTAACTGTTTGAACTTCATCCAGCTGCCTGGCAAAAAAAAAATTATACTTCACACCCAAAAACATAAAGACACAATGATACCTTGAGTTTATTTTAACCAAAGAATTTCTGCATTCTGTATATAAAAGGACAATACTCTTACCGGAGAGTGGAGTAGTAGGACTCACAATTACCAAGTCTTCAGTAGGACTTTCCTCCAATGGTTCCTTAAACAGCTCTTTCCTAGCAGGGGTCTTTTTACTTCTGAAGCTTATTCTCTCTTTAAATCCCCTCTTTGGCAAGGATGACTCCTCTTCTGTTTCTGCCTTGGGGCTCTTGGTGGATACTTGGAAAAAAATTAGAGTAATTATTAATCCACAAAAATCAAAGAAAATTTCTACAAAGTGAGCATTATAGCTTCACCATCATAGTCCAGCCATACTGTATGTATTTTATAGAAATAGGACATGGATGGATTTAACCATACGATACATCATATCAATTAATAATTATGCTCATTCAAAAAAAATAACACGTAAATGCAGAAGGTATCAACAAGTGTATAGTGTTTCTCACACACCTATTTGCAAACAAACTTCTTGCATAGTGACAGTGTAAAGTGTCTGATCATTTATACCATGTCATCTCTATATGACTTAACATTTCATTGGCCCATAATCACTTTATTAAATATTTCTGTTAGTTCCTTGGCAGCCAGCCTAATAAAATTAAAATTATGGTTTCATTTGTTACCAGTTCAGACAAGAACTGAAGCAATGAGAAATGTACCACATGGATGTGCTGTGACAGGACCCAGCCTGCCCAGTGCTGCTTCAATAAGGTAAGGTGTTTCAACAGACCCCTCCTAAGATTATAACCTTGATGTGATGTAGGTGTTTTAGTACTTCAATAATAAGTACTGCTATTTTACCAGGAGCAATATTTTCCTGCAAAACTGGTCTAAAAAAGAAACGTCAAACTGAGCATAATCCAAAGATTAACCATTCTTCACAAATCTATTTAAAACTCACTGTGAAAAGGTATACCAGGGGTCTCATTCATAACACTTTGTCTGGATTCAGACATGACAGTACGCATACATCAAGACATAGGAAAATGCATACACCAAAAAAAAAAAAGTCAGATTTATAAAACCTGGCGTATGCACATTTGAATGCAATTTAGCCTTTATAAATTATAATCATCCTGTAAATGTGCCTAGATGAGTACGTTTCGATCCCCATCTGGCTGTCACCCTGAAACAACAAAGTTGATGACCAATGGGAATTTTTCGGTATAAATATAATTTCATCCTGTAGAACATCTTGTACAAATGTAGCTTCAATCAGATTTGAATGTAACACTTTGAACTATAATCTTTTGTTTTGGAGTGTTTAGATCAAAAGCAATATACCCTGAATTCTGGTTTCCTTTAACTTATTACATGCAGTCTTGACATTTACAGTCTGCAATTAATTGAACATTTTAAGCATTGTACAGAAAAGACCAAGTTAAAAGAAATAATATTGTGAACAAGGTACAATGTCCTCCTCCTGTATGTGCAGAGAGGCAGAAGCATAACTTGAATACCTTAAAGAATTTTTATATCTTAGAAGTAATAAGATGTATATGATGAAGGGCAAAATAAAAGTTACACCTCATACTAAAAGATGATTTTGCATTGAGTAATGTGAAAATGAGGCACAGAGAAAAATCAGTATATGCTGTTCATCACGTGCTTATTACACAGCAGGTGACTTTGGCACAGACTTTTCAGGAATCCCAGCTAGAACAAAAAGAAGCTTGTATTGCCTGGTAATAAATTAACACGTCACAATCTAGCACCTCTGCAACAATACCTAAACAATTATGTATTAATTCTAATCTTAAATGACATAAAACAGGTAAAGTATTTATTGTCAAGTGGGTTTAATTTAGCTTGGAGAAGGTCTGCCTACCACGTACAGTGTACCATGTACCATGTACATTTTTCAACTCAGTTTTACTGTTATGGGCCTTGGTGTGAATAATGGCTTTTACTAAATATACAATTTGTATATCTATGATTCAGATATTTATTTTTTGTTCTGCACAGGCAGAACTAAAGACACAGAAAGTTTGATGGGGCCAGAAGCCTCATTTATAAAACTTTGTGTGAATTTGAGTGTGAAAATGTGTGCACACCAAAAAAAACAAGAAAATGCATACACCAAATAAAATCACATTTATAAAGCCTGGCATTTCTATGCAATTTACTGTTTATAAATTACAATCACCTTATAAATTTGCATGCATGAACACACCTCCAATGCCGCCATTAAACATCCATATATGGAGCATGCTAATCAACCTCATACTTATGCAATCACAATGTTGCAAAACTTCATTGGATGGCAGAGAAAACTTTCCATTCTGACAAACTGAGACCCCGCCAACTCTATTCAAGAGTATCTGGATGCGCTCTGCAACTGAGAGAGCAAGATAATATGCAGAATTATAGCACCTCTCCTCTGTGCTCTGGGGGTCCGGGAAAAGCGCAAGGCATCATTGTCTAACTGGGTAGCCACTATTACCTGGCACATTTAATGATATGATTACTGTTACAATCAATGGTACAGGCCAAATGAAACTTTGAGGGTTCACCCAGTTACCTTACCAACAAGCCACGCAAAATGTACAGCACCATCATGTCTGTCAAAGCTACTTTGCCTGAAAATAAATTAATCACGGGTTGACCCAGGCCACTGAAACACAATTTTTGTTTGTTACATCTTGGATGAGTTGTGCATTAATGGAATGTAACTGCTTATGGTTAACAAAAGCAGCTTTGTTCTCATAGGTGCCCTTATTGCATTGGAAGTGCAGTAAACTGCTCCGATTATGTTAGGAGAACCAGACACTGCTGCAAATTGACTTTTTATGTTGGCAAAAACCTGTTATGGTTTATGTATGTATATCCACACCATACGAAAATTGGATGTAGTGTCTCGCTAGTCGGTTAATGGCTTCTTGCACATGCTACAAGCATGATAGAGTGAAGCTTGGCTAAGATATTCCAGATCTGTCAGCCAAATCCCTGAGAAGTGACAACAGGTAGGCAATGTAAACTGACGTAAAACTAAAAAAGTTATTCAGTGCAAATATATAGCATTGGTTCACTTTAAAAGGAACTAAAAAACAGTCTGTGCATCTTATTCATTGTTTTTGAGGTGTAATATGTTTATCATGTCAATGCTCATTATAATAACAGCTCAATGATATGAATTATTACATATACGAGTTGTCATTTAGTTGGTTTGGCTGTGTTTCCCTGTTTGATCCTTTGCCATATACGCACATTCCCACATCAGGTTTCTCTTTATAAATCCCAATATTGTGTGGTAAGTTGCGCACGCTTATTTCAGACCCCTTTTTTGTGCAAACGCAAGCTTTATAAATGAGGCCCCAGGAGATTTAAATTTGTTGTCAAAAAACAGGACAATGTTCAAAAACCAGACAGTCGGAATAACATGCACAAAATCCAAGCACGCAACTCAGTCATAATAAACAAAAACAGAATCATAACACACACTCACAAAATATGTTTTGAGAAGAAACCACAAATTTGGACAAGAAGGATATCATGACTTCCAGCTATCATATGGTAGCAACCAGGGCATTTCACTATCACCAAAGATTGCTCAGAGTATCAAAACAGTGATGTCCATAAAAAACAAATGGCGACCAGATATACGGTACTAAAATAGTAACGTAAAAATTTGCAGACCTTATCAAAACAAAACTGAAGGCAAAAAAGAGGGATATGAATTCTACATGACTCAAAAACCATAATGCGCCAACAAAGAAATGAAAAACAAAATATGAAATAAAATAAAGATTTTGAAAAATCATAACATTTTCCTATTGTGGGAGACCATGTGATGCTCGGTGGACTACGACAGTGTGCTAAAAGTGCTCTGTGATCCTAATCTGAAGTCATTCTGTTTTTTTACAAATTAACCTCAATCATTTTTTTATCAAAGCCTCAACATAACTTTTTTGCTTGTGGCCATTTTATATGGTTCTTTCATGTCTGATGACAGACTCTGGTTCTCTGCATTCTAGTTGAGTGAAGAAAGCCCAGAAGAATGAAATGAACTCAAGGCCGATGTATCGAAGCAAAATAGAGTTCTAAGTACAAACTTAAAATGGTTCAATACAAAGATGTTTTCAAACCTGTGGGCTACTATTGTTGAAATCAGAAACTTACAGCAGAGGCTCTCATCATTTTTTATTCAGGTTTATACTCAGGTGGAACATCATGATGCTGAGCTACGCACCCTCTGTAATAAAACCCAAACTATATGAACAAGATAAAAGGAACAATGTCCCTTTTGGTTTCTATCCATTCCTAATGTCAGGTCTGAAATCATGCAAGCTCATGAAATATATTCCAGAGACAATGACAGCCCATAATAATGTCCAATTACCGTGAAGCTGCCTCACTATTCTGACTGAGTTATTATTTTGAAGGGGGCATGTAAAAATTCAAATATAACGTACTAGCTATCTCCCACAGCTCCATCCGCATAGTAGTGCAACAGGACAAACTTTAAAAATCAATAAAAAAATTTTAAATATATATAATAATTTGTATAGAGAAGAATTTATACTGATAGCTTCCATATCTGAGGGCGTCTTCATATAAAATATTTTTGGTTTTGCCAAAAATGTAAAAAGTCAGCAAAGTATCACTGGCCAAGTGTAAGGTAGGTACGCTGCAACATCAAACGTCGCCACTGTATCTGATTGTGGAGAGCATCCCCTGCGTGTGGAGAAGAGCATCTGGCCGTTATATCTCTGCCAATGAGTAGGTACCTTCTAAAACACACATAGCTGTGCTCTCTCCCTCAAAAACGTCAAACGTAACTCTTTAACACTCTCTAGATGATATTGTCTGCTGAACAAACAGGTATCACTAGCTAAGAGGAGGCGAAGTACGCTCCAACACGTCGTGAAAGGTAAAGCGATCAACCACAAAAAAAATCAACCAGAATGCTCAAGCAAATTATAGAAAAAACCCCAATCTAAATAAATAAATATTAAGTAGTTCTCACGTGACAGAGGCTGGCGTGTGAGTGAGGATGGCCCCGCCCAGCTCCCTATTCGGCCCCGCCTCCCCCTCCCCTCGGCCTGCAGCCTGTCTCTCGAATTTGCATGAATAAATTGGTGCTGCAACCGAGCTATAATACTTAGTGCAATGACATAAAATCAAAGGGAATGTTCAAGTAAATTATTGAAAAACAAACTATCTAAATCCATTAAGTATTTCTCTTGTGAAAAGCAGACAGACTTACACACAGAGAGACAGACAGACGTTGAATTTTACATATATAGAGATGAATAAGAAGATCTATTTTTCAAGGACTACTTGGCCAATACCACACAAGCATGGAAGACTATGTCTCTGGTGATCAACATACTATTGTACTTGCTGTGCTATTTTGATTTGATTGGGTTGTGTATTGTTATTATGTCTTGTTTCATAAATAATTAAATACATAAATAAAATCATATTTTTGTGTTTAACTAACCAAAACACATTAAGCACAGAATAAAACCTTTGCATGCCTATTTCAATATCCCTAATGAGACTAGCCCAAAGACAGAATAAATACTGTTACTGTACATTTTCTAGCCTCACCTGTGTCTGCATCTTTCTCTTCACATACTTGTTTTTCTTCAGTAAAGGTTTCCTGTTTGTCTTTTTCTTCTGTGGATTTCTTCACAAAAGAACGGATAGAATTCATACTTGACCTGCCCATGCTAACTCTAGTCAAGGGCACATGTTCATCTGGACTTCTTGACCCATTAGCAGCTTCAGATGAGGGTTTTTTATTGTCCCAACCTCCAAATGACAAAACTTTTCTAATTCCTTTCATGGTATTTTTGGTTATGGTAGTGCTAACTGATGTGCCATTTTCAGTTGCCTTGCGAGGAGTACTCTTAAAATTGTCCATATTATTCTGGAATCCAGAGTTAATCATAGGTGTTTCCTCATTATTTATAGAATTTTCCATTGGGCCAGCAGTTTCATACAATTAATCTGAAAAATAAGAAATAAATATAAAAATTCAAATTCAAAAGAAATTTCAGCAAGGTATCTGTATCATCAGTGCATGCCAGTTTAGTTTATAAAGAATATTTTACCTTCAGTGACCCTGCATAAAACTAAATTAATTTTTATATATAATACGCTAGCATGGCTGTTCGTTTCTGTCCAGGATTTTAAATCACCTGTAGCTCACAAACTGTTTGAACTATTGGCCTGAAATTTGGTACACATATACTACGTGATGTCTACTATCTGCTTTCGGGGTGATGATTTACCTCCAAGGTTATTCCTCTTTTTACTTTTATTTTATTTTATTGTAGAATCAACTCTCGGTAGCAGCTAGTAGGGTAGCCATGCAGCACACGCATACGGGTGCCGTTCTCATCCTTACCACTGTCGCCATCACTTCCCCTACCTCTTCATATCTTAAATCATTCTTGAGGCAGATTGAAGACTTAAGTACCAGCTTAAGTGAAAAATTAAAGAAACGTACTAAGTAATTGCAACACAAACACTGACTTAATCAGTTTTAACACGAAATGATGCCGACGAAAGAAGAGATGAAGCGGGCCACTAGGGTGGAGAAAAGAAGAGCTGCTGAGGAAGCAGCAAGCACATCAACCTCTGAGCAAACGAATGCTAAAGGCACAGAGAAAGAGGATGAAAACTATGGCTGCTCAAGTCAAGTGTATTCACTGCATGTTATTGTGCAGTGTGCTGTCACTGATAATGGATAATTCCTTTAAATCTAAACCTTTAAAATCATTTTAATTTTTACTTTTAAACAACGTATTTTTCATTTACCTTTCACAAATGATTGTGGGACGTTAATTCTACATGTACCAACAAGCCATTCCATCACCACTCTTAAGTGTTAAATCCCATGTCTTTGTATATAAAGCCAAAAGTATCATTTTTCAGTCTTTTTACCTTCTTGTCATTTCAAGGAATACTTGTTTTTCACGTTCACTATTAAGATACTACATATATTAATTCCTTCATTTTTTTCTTCCATCCTCTATTTTTCCCTTTCCATAGTTTTATAAGAATTCTTATATTTGATTTACATCAGCATCTCTTTAATTGTTCATTTAGTTTTGCAATCCTCACTCCATTACATTTTCATACCACCACTCTAGCCAGGATTGTAACCAACCTTTTAAAAAAAACTGCAATCTTATATAGTGTGAAACTGTACAAGTACAGTAGGTTGATAGTACCAATCAATTTTGACATTAGGACTGATTAATCTGCAAACTGCACACTATTACAGTATTAAAGTTTCATATCCTTTCTTTATATTGTATATTTCTCATATTCTGTACTCCAGTAAAGCTATGTGCAATGAGATTGATTTTTTCATCCTGCATGAAATCATATTTTTGAATAGTTTTCTTTTTTGCTTAATGAAATTAAAAATATACAGCATATTTCAGGGTAGCTTGTGCAACTTTGAGGGACAGCAGAAATGTAGTACCATGTATCTTTAGATCCTTAGTGCTTCAAATTTGGCTCTTCTGTGTTTAGTTTCTCACCCATAGGTTGAAAAACATACTGTACAGTATATATTTGTAACAGAAAAAATGTAACACTTGAACATTGATATTCACCATGCTACTTTCCTTTAGACATAAACTAAACCATGATGTTATCCACTGACCCTTTAATATTTTTATCATCAAGCAGTCACAAGTTCACACATTTGACTAGTAAATTAATTATATAATCTTGATATATGCAATTGAGCAAACCCCTCTAACTGGGGTAGTTAACTAGGAATTTTATGTGCACTGTTTGCAAAATGACCTGGAAAACAGTATTTATACAGCACAATTTTAATAATGACTTTGCTCATTTTTTTTAAAGAAAGGTATTTAATACCTCTAACACATATGTTCTTGAGAAAAAATGAATTATTAGTTACTTAATGATATTCATCAAACCATCCATCTTCAAAGCCCACTTTTCCTGATCAGCAGCACATTTGTTTTGATATATCTATCATAATAAAAACATTTTTCAGCCACAAAATAAAACTCCTGCTCAAGCTATATCAAATGACTGTATCCTTGAAACCGTAAAAATGAGGTTGATCTATCAAGCATTTTTAAACTTGCCTTTGCCTTACAAGCTCTAAAGAGGTCACAGCATTATTCCATCTGCTAGGAAATAAAGTCAGGAGCCAATTTCGAATGGGAAACAAGAGCATTATACAGCACAGCTGTGCACACAACCACATTGGAACTACAAGTGTGTTTACGTGCACACACAAAACCAGCATAAGGTGAGTAACCTGGTTAAGGCAGAAGCCTGGTTTCTTAAAAACCCACTTTTTAATGTATGAGTGCAAATATAAAGTTCTCCTTTGGCAATTAAACTGTGTAAAAAAGCAACTTCCTCTCAGTGGAGTCTGTAGAATGGGGCTCAGCTAAACATGGGTCAAGCTGTTTAACTCTGCCCATAATTCACAGGTATCACGCCCCACTCTGCACATTGGTAGTGACAGTTGTCAGGCTACATCCCAGGTAGGAGGACTGCAGTGTAAAGAAGATTCTGCAAGAATATTGTAAACCCAGCTAGTAGCAATCAAAAGAACTTCAATGGCACATGAAATAGTTCTGTAGACATAAGTGGAAATAAGCAAAGTGTTTGTAGACTTTGTCCACTGAAGCAAAAAATGAGGTGAAAACTGTTGGATGCACAAATTCTCATGACTGACTGCTGCACAGGCTGCAGAATGTAAAGTTTTCTTCTGCTGTCACCATGTGTTTATCTTCAGTTCATCTCTCTATAACTGCAATGAGACTGTTCAGCTCCTGTGACACATCTCTTGCCACTTCATCTAATAATCTATTTTGGAGAAATCTGCTTTGTAAGGCCATGAAGAATGTCACAAGTAAAAAAGATCTATAACTACTGGGTTGAACAAGAAATGTTAAGAGAATCAGGCATAATAATTTTAAATCATTAAAAGAGGGGCTAAAAGGTAGGAGAGTGCTGATTGTCCACAAAAACAATATGTGTTCAACTATAAAACAAAGCTTAATGAAATATCCTATAGGGAAACTGAGGAGGACATAGTTTTTCACAATCTGAAAATTATGGAATTATTGTAATATTAAGAGATAGAAACTTAATACCTACTGCTTTGTAGGGGGGATTATCAAAAGTGATCACAAACCACAAATATCAAGGGGCCAAATGTAACCAGAAATGAAAAATAACTATTTGATAATTCTGATTTTGGAGCCTAATTATTTTAGCACACATTCACTTTTTAAACTAAAGAATGCAGAAACGTCTCTGTAACAAATATAGCAAGGGCTGTAACTGGAGGTTAGGGATTGAGACAGGTGTACTGTGTGCAGATTGGGAAAAAAGATGGTATATTGGGATCTTAGAGAGCCTAATCCATATGCCATCAGCTCAGTTGGTAGTTATCCATACCTGGTATAGATCACAAATAGCTCACTGAGTACACTAAACATGTGGGTATTAAAGGTTTGTCAGGAAGCCTTTAGCCAGAAGCCTACAGCACAGATGTGATGCTAAGAAGAATACCTCCTGCTCTCTACTGAATGGAACTTCAATCATCAACAACCCTCACAGAAGAACTGAATGGCAGCTGCACAGTTCCAATGGCTTCTCTTCAGATGTTTTTGTATGTATAAGGACTATACTGCAATGTATATTAGAAACAAAGGCTGCATTTTAAAGCAATTTAAATACATATCCTTTCTTTTGTACATTATTTCTCTTGTCTTGGTATATCCATCATGGTTACTTAAGGGGTATATCTACAGGTTCAAGCTATGAATTGTATTTCTAAAAAGAACACATTCTCAATGAGCATGCACCCCCTTCTGGATACACCCTTTCACTGCTTTGGATAACTTCACATGCCACACAATTTAATAATTTATTTTATTTTTTCTTAAGTATTAAAAAAAAAGATCTCACATACTTCCACAATATTCTTCTGACATTAGTAGGAATTAGTATAAAAAATCTTTAAAATAAACAGCCTACATAAATTCTTACATTTTTACTTGTGTATCCCTATTTTATATAAATCATTTCTTATTTAAGAAATTATAATCATCCTTCTTATATTGTTACTATGGTCCATAAAAATAGACAATACCAAAAATCAATTTCTTCCAAAAGCTACAGCGAAGTTAATAATAATAATAATTCATTACATTTATATAGCGCTTTTCTCAGTACTCAAAGCGCTATCCACACAGGGAGGAACCGGGAAGCGAACCCACTGGTTCTGCCCAGTTTTCAGTTTTATGATTAGACATTGAATTCCCACAATTTTAGATATGCTCTCCAGAACTGTCTGCACAGATGATTTACCATTTAATGTTACAGATCAAAGTTCTGGAATGTATTGCCATTCTGCAAATTTGCTTGCACAACTTCTTTTGAAGGACAACTCATAACTTACATTTTACAGATAAGACTTTTGCTTTAATTTTTTTAATACATATTTCATTTTTAGTTTGTATAGCATGCTGCTTTATTTTTTTATTCTCAGATTTAATTTGTACAGAATCCTTAAGTACCTTGACACACATACTGTATGATATAAAATGTGTTACCATTATTATAAAACGATGAACACACATACTGTATGTGAATGGATGTGAATTAACAAATCTCATTATTTGACCGCAGGTTTCTGGTTTGTTAATTTGAATTTGTAAAGCAAATGCATTTGAATATAATTCCAGGAATAATTTGGGGAAATACTGTCATCACACAAATTCTACCTTTATGGTCTGATTTCATCTCTATATTATATTAAAAAAATCCTTCAACGCGACAAGACTTTTTGGAAGAGAGATTTTTTCAAGTCCTGCGAGATGAGACATTTGCCTTGAGATTGTTTCAAGTCATGCCCTCCTACTCAAACATTTTCAAACATGACCATGGTCCTCTCAGACCTCATTCGTGTGAATGCTTTTGTCAGACACACTTCATGCGCTCTCAGCACTTTACAAATTTTAACGTTTTCCTCACTTTAAGTTCCCAATTAAAGAACACGTATTATGTCCAAATCTTATTGAAGAATTTATCACGAAGGGTTATCAACATAAAATAATGAGTACACGCACCATCCTAGCACCGAGAAACGAGGAAGTCAAACCAATTAACGCCAAAAATGTCGATCGGTTAAATATCAAATTGGTTAAATGCGTTCAAAAATGGTGAACGGTTACACGGCAAATTGGTTGAATGCGAATCAATTGACTACTGTATGCTGAAACAGCTGGTGGTGACTGTGCGGAAGATGAAAACAATAACTTACAGAATCACGATGATAATCTACAACCGTTAACAATGTCCGGTCTTACAACGCACGAATTACTGCAGAAAGAAGGATGTATCCAAGAAAGGTAATGTAGTACACCTTCCGCGGATAACATTAGACAACAAAGGAGATCTTGATATGCCATTCGTATTTAAACATTAACAGTTTCCAGTTAGAATAGCTTTTGCAAAGACAATTAAATCTCAGACCAAACATTCGGAAAAGTCTTTAATAGAGAGAAAGAAATGAAATTCAATCACGGGCTTTGATGCATATGTCACAATTCCCATGAAAATAAAAATCTGTTTAAATTGTACATCCGCATCCCCATACGCGAACTGCAACGTGTGGCGCAGGCCAGGGGGTTGGTGAGGGAAGCTAGCAGGGGGAAAAGCCCCCTAGTTTTCTTTTAATTATAAGAACCTTGATATTAAAATATTATTTTGCCAACCATTTTTTGTAAAGCAAATTATTTAAATGCAAATCCAGGAACAGTTTGGGTTTATCTTGTTTTTGAGAATGCATTTGATAAGGCCCCACATGAGAGGTAAGGCATCAAACTAAAAGATGTGTGTAGATGGATGCAAACTTGTCTAAAATACTGCAGGCAAATGGTTATGGTGCAAAGAGCCTTATAAGAATCAGGTGATGTTAAAAGTGGTGCTCTTCAATGGTCACTGGCAGAACCGATGATGCTTTTAATATATATATATAAATGTTCTGGATAGGAGTATAAATAGGAAACTCGTGAAGTTTGCTGATGATACCAAATTAAGTGACATGGCATATAATCTAGAATCAGTCAAATCATTACACAGGGCTTTGGACAGTATACAAGCTTGGTCAGATTTGTGGCTGATAAAATTAAATATACGTAAATCTAAAGAATTAAATACAGTAGAAAGATTAGATTTAAACACACTATGGGAGACAGAAAATTGAAAGTGCCCCTGATGAGAAGAACCTAGGAGTCATGGTGGACTCACCACTATCTACATCCAGACAGTGTACAGAAGGCATTGAATATTGAGTATGAAATTATATAGCATAATGTGTTGCGTGCAAGTCAAATGTGGTTATGCTTTAGATATACAATGCATGAGTGAGGCTTCACCTGGTGTACAGCGAAAAGGTTTGTTCTCCAGGCTACAAAAAAAAGACATAGCAGGACTATGGTCAAATGTTATTTTCTACACTGTGACGTAGTAAACTGAAGTATAAAAAATGAAAACGGCATTTCTTGTAAACAGTGTCAATTTACAGACGGAATCAGTTGCACCAAAAATGTGAAATCGGTCGTATGCCAAGCCCCGGTGTAGTAAAATAAGAAAAGTCATAAAATGAAAAGCTGGATCTTATATCAGAGTTAAATTATATTCTTTGTATTGCACTTATCAACTCTATAAAAGGCAGACGATTATTATGACAACTACTGCTCCTTTATTTTTAAATGTTTCACTTTCAAAAGGGTTTATCCATCCATCCATTTTCCAACCCGCTGAATCCGAACACAGTGTCACGGGGGTCTGTTCGCAGCCAATCCCAGCCAACACAGGGCACAAGGCAGGAACCAATCCTGGGCAGGGTGCCAACCCACCGCAGGACACACACAAACACACCCACACACCAAGCACACACTAGGGCCAATTTAGAATCACCAATCCACCTAACCTGCATGTCTTTGGACCGTGGGAGGAAACCGGAGCGCCCGGAGGAAACCCACGCAGACACGGGGAGAACATGCAAACTCCACGCAGGGAGGACCCGGGAAGCGAACCCAGGTCCCCAGATCTCCAAACTGCGAGGCAGCAGCGCTACCACTGCGCCACCAAAAGGGTTTAGACTAAATTTAATACTTATGTATATTTAAAGTTTTTTGTTTACAATATATTGCTTAAAGCTTTGGAATTACGTTGCGCGTAAACATGTTTATGCGTACAAAAGCAGTTCTGGTTTGCTTTAATGTTGTTAAAATTTAACGGACCTTTTCACCGTCTCTCCATGAAGTGCAAATGTGACCTTCATCTAAATTGTATTTGCCTTCCCTCTAACCTCTAAGTACAACCGTCGTCTCTTTAAGTCTTTTTTGTTACCTTTCACTTATCTGGGGGCGCCTCGTCGCAGTGATCCCCTCTGTCGTGTCGCGTAGCCGAGTGCACACGGTGGGTCCACTGTGGGTGAATCCACAAAGGACAGCACATCAGCCACACAAACCTAACAAAAGCCAAGCGCTCGTGACACCTTTCCACGCTGCGCCACCTTTACTCCACTCACTTTCACTTTCTCTGCACTTTGTCTCTGTCTCTGTCTCTCTCTAGTAACAAGTGCAGTCACCCCTGAGCGGCGTCGACACACGTGAGTCACCACGGGCCACGCGCGAGGTTTGCCCTGGTTACCCCTTCACTTAGTACGCACTGAGAGCGAATATGGAGCGGGGCGCGGCGGGATGACAGAACATCAACTCACCTGTTTCCGGGGCTCACAGAAGGTCTTAACGAAAGTAAAAACATCCCAAAAGTTACACCCACTGGGCGGAAAAAGTGACGCGACTTTCTGCAACGCAGAAATAAACCTGAGGGGAAAATTCTGGTGTCAATAGCGCACTAGTTGTTCAATGGATTATGATTAGGGTTGTAGTTACTTCGCTATAGAGTAACAATCTACCAAACGAAAGACTTTTTGGACATAACGTGTGTGCAGGTACAGTGGCGTTCTTAAATTGGAGGCTGGCACGGGGTCAGGTTAAAACCTATTTAACTGCAGTCATGACCTACTGCCTTCTGTGTGTAAAAATGATCATACTAATGCAAACATTAAATTCATTAAGGTATGTAATGTATCAGTGTGCATTTCTTCAACGAGGCTGCCATGCGCATTTTAAACATGATGTAGACCCCATGGACGTTTGTAAAATTTTATTGTATCAGTCTTTTGCCCCCCTCATGGGTATCTAGGTTGAAACGAAGAATCGTGCCAATCCCATACGGCTTGGGTTTTGAAATAAATTAAAAACAGAAAAAAAAGATAAAGGGCTTTGTACAATATATCCAGCACTTAAGCCTCTACCTCCCCATTTGACTCCATCTAATGTTTATCCATTGTGATTCACTTTTAAAGGACTACTATGCTTATTTTATAACGCATTTACCATTATATTAATTAACCACAGCTTAATATGCTGTTCATTTTTGAGCGATCTTTTTTTTTTCAGGGTTTCAGAGATTTTTGGGGATGAGTGTAATGCAGCCACTCACACCAGGACTTTTACTTGAATCCTCACGGGATTACCTTCTGTGTGAAATCCCTCTGAGCTTTATGGTTTTAGAATAGTCAAGTCAAATTTATATATTTACTTTTAAAACAAGTAAAAGTTAACCAAAGTGCTGTGCAATAATAAAATAATCAACAACAGATAAGAAAAAGGAATAGTAATAATAATACATTAGAATAAAAGGATAAAAGAGGTAATAACACACACCTAAGAGCAATGCCTGACAGTTAAGAGCCATAAAAAATGCGTACAGTTGGAGCTGGAGATAGTTTTTCTATTTAATACAATTAAATGTAGTTTTTCTCAGTTGCTTGTCACTGTTATCATGTAAAATTAAATTTTTTCCCCCACATATTCTACATTTCCTCTAACATCCAAAAGACATTGTGTACTTTGCCCAAAGTGGTTAGTGATGACAGCCGTTTAAGGATGAACTGTGAGGTGTTGACTTGGAGTCTGTAAACTCTACTTGTTCGATTGATCTGGCGTTTCTGCATTAATAAGAGAGCCCTGTAATTGAACAATATTGAACAATACCCTGCTCTCGGTTGGAGCCTACATGAATGCCATTCTTCTAGGATAAGTTTCCAGAATCTTGTTACTAAGAGTTTGGAGTAAAAAAGGAATTTATGCGTCATGTTTTTTAAACCAGGATTTGCACTGGGATTCTAAATCATCTACTAATTCCCTGGATTAGCTGCCATAGCTCATATTTTTGGAGATCAAGTGTCTTAGTTTGAGGTAATGACTAAAAGGCACAAATTAACTCTAACATGGGCGCAAAAAACAAAATACATATGCTTGAAGAGAGTGCATAAACTCCACGGTAAACTGATATATCCACCAAAAAGAAAAAACACATGGCGTTCATCTTTTTTACCCTGGTATCTTTGTAGCATGGGTGCCCAACTCCAATCCTGGACTATCACAGTGGCTACAGGTTTTCATTCTGACCATTTTAAATTTAATAAGTGACTAGTAATTAAGTTGGGCGGCACGGTGGCGCAGTGGTAGCGCTGCTGCCTCGCAGTTAGGAGACCTGGGTTTGCTTCCCGGGTCCTCCCTGCGTGGAGTTTGCATGTTCTCCCCGTGTCTGCGTGGGTTTCCTCCGGGCGCTCTGGTTTCCTCCCACAGTCCAAAGACATGCAGGTTAGGTGGATTGGCGATTCTAAGTTGGCCCTTAGTGTGTGCTTGGTGTGTGGGTGTGTTTGTGTGTGTCCTGCAGTGGGTTGGCACCCTGCCTGGGATTGGTTCCTGCCTTGTGCCCTGTGCTGGCTGGGATTGGCTCCAGCAGACCTCCGTGACCCTGTGTTCGGATTCAGCGGGTTGGAAAATAGATGGATGGATAGTAATTAAGTTATTTTAATTGCTTTGCTATTTAAGACTCAGATTCCTTAAATCAGGGGTGAGAAAAATCAGCACTGGAGGGCCTCAGTGGCTGCAGGTTTTCTTTCCCAACCCAATTGCTTCATAAGAAGTAGTTTATTGTTGATGATGCACTTATTGCTCAAGTGACATTTTTCTGCTTCATTTTTGTTCTCTCAATTGTTAAGATTTTGAGCTCTTAATTGCAAATTTTAGTTTTAAACTGTTGTATTCATTGTTTTAAATGCTCCTGCTCCTTATTAGAAATAAGATGCAAATGACAAAGGAACCAGCAGTTCTTCATCTAGCTTGTTTCCATTTACACCTGTATGTGTTCACTGTGCAATATTTGATTTCATAAAATACTCAGAAGGAAACTGAAGAGAAAGTGAAGAACTGAAAATTACTCATCTGTTTTAGGTTTCAAATCATTTGGATCATATCATTAGAAAGGAAAAAAATATATTTTTTAATAATGACCTGACATTGCAAAGTTAAAAAACTAACAAGTCATGATATTAAATAAGACCTGTTAGTGGTAAGGATTGTTTTTTAATTAAGCATCTGGGTTGGAACAATATCCTGAAGCCGCTGCAGTCCTCCAGGATCGATGTTGATCACCCTTGCTTTAAAGGAACTAGTCATTCTTCAAAAGGTGCAACAAAAAAAGGAAACTTTAAGTGTCGGCTGGATGGTCTCAGAATGAAGAAGACAGGTAGGGTTTTGTACTAAACTTTCGTATTCTGCAATACATTATTAAGTACATTGTCATCAAATTAGCCGGCTTTACTGAGTTACAGAGAGTCAAGGAAGCCATTATCTAACATCTCCTAATATTTTGCTAGTTAACATTAGCTCACTACTGTTGTGAATTTGTCAGTTGCTAAAATTTGGTTATGTTTCTCACGATTCAGAAAGAACATTAGAGTAAGATGTGTTACATCTTGATTGGCAGAAACTTATTGAATGACATTTGTGCTAAAATGAAATAAATTAAAAGATAATGATGAAATGAATAATCACATAAAGTGCCGTGATATATATGAATGAGTCATTAAGTTTGAAAGACTGTAACAATATATATTAAAGAAGGACTGATTGATAGATGATAAAACCCGCATGAAAAAAGACCTTCTGAAATAAGTGGCGCTGGCATTAAATACATTATGCTGAAATGTGCTGTTCAAGCAAATCCGACTATAAAATATAAATATCCTTTAAAAATAAGGCCATTTTGAAATAATACCTGCAAAAGTGAAATTAAAAGTATGCCAGTAAGTACATTATTGAAAAAGAATAAAATGATGATGTAGCATTTCATGAAAATGTGTTAGTTTTTATTTAATCATGCATTTTTAATAATTTAATACATCTGTTATATATAATGTTACAGTTTCTCAGAAGTTAATGGTTCATTTATAAATATTATGTCAGTATTTTTAAGTGACTGCTTATTTCACAGTTGCTTTTTTAATTTCATTTTGGCACAAATGGCATTCCTTTGGAGCAGGGTTGGGCAGCTGTGCTTTTGGCAACTCACCTGGATTGCAAGGTTTTGGTCTTAGAGGCAGCAGTGAATCTGTGGACCAAAGGAGTGTGCTGTCTTCATTGAGATTACTGGCCGACGATGAAGAAATTTTAAAACAACACATGGAGAATCCAAAGCTGATAAATGACACTTACTGTCAATTACTTATACTAAAGTTTAGTTTTTTTTTTACTTTTGTTTCTGCTGCTGCTTTACATGTAAAAAGTATAACTGTATTAGATTTTATTATTATCGAATGTTGTGTTCCACTTTATTTTCCAAGGTTTATTTATTTAGTTCAGTTATAAACACAAACATTGGCTGCATTTTCCATTGAAATGAATAATAATAGGGTACTATTTTGAGAATTACATTGAGAAACAATGTTATGCACTAAATATAATACAAAATAAATATCACTATTTTCATAGGCCTGTCTCGTGTCTCTATTTTAACATTTCTACTAGAATCCCTTGGGCCAGGGAGATATATATTGAAAATAAACAAAATGAAAGGCTAGCTATGCCCATGTGCGTGTATGTGTGTGTGTGTGTGTGTATATATACTGTATAAACCAATGAATCTGAAAAACCAAATGTTCTTTGATGCATACAAAAACACATATGCATTTGCCTAGGTGTTAATTGTTACTTTTGCCACCTTCATCTTCTGCAAAGTAGGAAAGTGGGCAATGTCATATTGTCTACTGAAAGAAGAAATGGTTAAGTATAGTTTTAAATCATGTAGAGAAAAGCCAAGCTTTTCGCCTGAAGAAGGGGCCTGAGTTGCCTCGAAAGCTTGCATATTGTAATCTTTTTAGTTAGCCAATAAAAGGTGTCATTTTGCTTGGCTTTTCTCTATATTCATAATGGCTAACACGGTACAACACCCTAGTACTACAGTTTTAAATCATTAAATACAATATGAAAGTAAAAATAATTTCCAAATCAGCCTATTCATTTCACATTATATTTGGAATATTTACTATGTAAACAGTAAGCATAAGAAATACTGTATATCAATCACCCTGTAAGGCTTTGATATTCTTCTAGTGTGCCCAAGGCAGTGTGCAACGAGTGAATTTAACAAAATGTGCAGATATGGGCTTCAGCGGCCCCCAGTGGCACAGCACTGCAATAAATGAATGAATAAGAAGTAAAACAATATATAGTACAATATACATGTGCATTACTATAACTCTGAACAAATGTGTATCTTCTTATGTGATAATCTATTCTTGCATTTTGCTTTCTAGCTTGTACTGTTGTATTGTATTTCTGAGGTGGCCATGATAGATTGGCTGTCTAGCTCTGTAAAGATGATTACTTGTGTTCTGTTTTTTGTGTCGTATTTACCTCACTTTTTGACAACCATTCCACACCCAACCTACCTGGAAGGGGGTCTTTCTCTGAATTGCCTTTCCCAAGATTTTTTCCATTTTTTTCCCTACAAGGGTATTTTTTGGGAGGTTTTTCTTATCTTCTTAGGTAGTTATTGGAAGGGGGGGGTTCAAAAAACAGGGCCTGTTAAAGCCCATTGCAGCAGTCCTTGTGTGATTTTGGGTTATACAAGAAATAAATTGTTGTGGTTATAATAGGTATTTATAGAGTCATTATTGCAATGTGTGCAGTGAAATTTCTGTCTTCCTTACCTGAACAATCTCAGATGCCATATCTGTTCAAGTTTGTAGAATATGGTGGTGCGGAAGGAGAGAATAACAGGTCATGAAAGTGGTTGCTGCTTTACATCACCTGCAAATAGCTGTTAGGTTAGCTTTAAAATATCCTAAATAAACAAAATGACTAAAGTATAATAACAATTTTAAGTCTCACATTATTTGTTATTTACATATCATTGAATAAAAGTATATCTACCAATATGTGTAATGCAATATCAATCTGTAAAATTCTTTACACATACCTGGTCTTCATGGTATTATTTTGAGTGGGACTCCTAGCTTCCAGGAGCAGCTTTTGCAGAGCCACAGTACCGTGATAGCAGTGCAGATTTCACATGACTTCAGTGTAGTTTTAGGGCAGAAGTTTGTATACACAGGACTGGACTTTTATACACATTGACAGAAAGCAAACTTTGAACATCCTAACCACACTAGCCCTGAACAATAACATACAACCGAAAATTGCCTTCCTAAACCTGTATTGATGTTATGTCCTAAAACTGCACTGAGCTCATGGCACTGTTCACGCTCACACTAAATCCTAACCACACTAATGCTTAACCTTAATTGCCATCCTAAGACTGTGCCGATATTATGCATTACATTAACCTCTAACCTTCCATTCCATCCTAGAACTGTATTAATGCCATGATACTGCTGCTCTGAAGATATATGATATTGCAGGCTTCAGGAGTGTGCTCCCTGTTTATGCCATAATATGCATAAAGGGTGAAGGGATCAGGTTTGCTAACAGGGAAAGTATAAACTCTGTACATTTAACTAAAAAATCTATAGATAAAATAACAAAAATAATACTATATATTATTTATATAGCACTTTTCCTATGTCCAAAGTGCTTCACAAATATTCACAGGAATACAATAGGAATAAAGCTAAAGATTATATTAATTACACAGGATACAAACTAGGAATTAAACAGTAAATACCAAATAATATATAAATACATGAAGCACAAAGTTCTGAATTATATTAATAAACATTAAACAGAGAAAAAAAGAAGAAAGCCACGAACAACTAACACAATCTGTGTATGCTTGCATGTACAAATGTAAATGTTGATATTACAATTATGTTTTTTAATTTGTACCCAGGACATGCTGGTGGGATTCTATCTCCTCGTTGGTTTTGGTATTCCCCAGGAAGAGCTGGAATCTGTAGCAAGAGACTGGGAAGTCTGAGCTGACCTGCTTGGCTTGCTGCTCCAATTCCATGAGGAAAAGAGATATCAGAAAATGAGATGAGAGGTGAGATGATTTTAGCTACTATATTTTAACTTTCTTTCACAGTCTCAAAGACATCTGACCTTTCAAAGAAAAGCAGAATTAAATAAGCTTATTCCTCTTGTGTGATTCACGTATTTGTCAAGGATTAAATGATCAACTAACCTTTTAATCTCTTCCTTTATCTTCTCTAATGGCTGCTCTTCGGCCCCCACTCTTATCATTCATTCCTTTCATCGCCCCAGCTTTGTTCCATCATTTTCCTGCTGTATATGTAAAGTGTTTGTTCTCCTTTTCAGACACACACCTGCTGACGCCTACACAGCTGAAACATTTTGTCTCTAACCTTCTTTTCTATTCTTTTTCAGCACTGGAATTCCCTTTCATTTTATAAATGCACATTGATATATCCCTTCACTAACTCCGTATTTTAATTTACTTTTCTATATGTGGATATTTAGAACATTGCTTTGATCCTATAGGTAATTGTTTTGTTGTATTGTTCTACATTTTTGCTTTGAAATTCATGATATTAGCCACTATATCACATAAAAAATGGTTAATTTATAATGTATCAAAAGTCTGAAAGTGATATTAAACATCCATCTGCCCAACAACAAAAACATTTTATTTTATGAAAAAGATTAAGTCTTGTTATTTATCTATATTTATCTGTGACTCACAACTACTTATTTTAGCCTGTCCAATCCAAAACCTTTAAATATTTTATACTTATTAATGCTGGTTTTGGGTGACATGCTGGCACAGTGGCAGAGCTGCTTCCTCACAGCAGAAAGACTTGGGTTCACATCATGGGTCCTCCCAGCATGGAGTTTGCATGTTCTTCCCATGTTTTATGTCCGTGTGGGTTCACTTCAGGTGCACCAGCTTCCTCCCAAAGTCCAGAGGCATGCAAATTAGTTGGATTGGTGACTCTGAACTGGCCCTAATGTGTGTGAGTGCACCATATCATGGAGATTTGATTACCATGTATCAGACTGAAATTCTTAGTACAACATTGTGAATAGACTGACGGCCATTTGAAAGTGTTCATTTTAAAATCTGTTGTTTGTTTTTTTTACATACATGCTGTTAGAAATGTATCTTTTGGTGTTATCATTTAATCAAGAAAGGCAACCTGCTTTTGTAAAATGTGGTATGAAACCAGTCACGTGTCTGAGTAAGCATCAGGAATAACAATTTCAAAAATGTACGCGTGACATTCAAGTGTGTTCAAAATGTTTTTAGTTACTCTGTCAAAGAGTCAGCTATCACATTTTTGTTTATTACATGTTTTTGCAACAGTCAGTCTTATTCAAAAATAACCATGATAATTCTCAACTTTTCCAGCAATTTTCAGTAGTAGTCCTCATTTACATAATCTTAGTGAGTGTGAGGTACAGAGTTGGAGGTAGTCAGCAGCATGTTCCCAATAGAGCCAGATGTGTAATGCAACATACCAAGCGACTTACGCCAAATAATCTGAGACTCGCTCTGATAAAATGAAACAAGTTTGATTGTGTCTTTAGTTGTACAGGACGGGCTCTTTGCAGATGAGAGCTGTCAATTCAATGAACACTCAAAAAGAATTTCAATGCATATAATGCAACAAGGAATAAGGACAACGGGTAATTTGGACCTTTCAAACAGAAGAGATGTCTCATGTTTTATGTACCATGACAGAATGGAAAATAGAAAAAAAAAGATCCATGGCTGTACTTGATGAACTTGTAGTACCTGTTAACCCTTGTGCTGCACGGGTTCCAGCAGTGGAGCATGTTATTGGCTGTCATAGAAAAAGGCAAGCAAGACTGTACTGGAAGGTGAGGACACAGTCACTAAAGTTGATGAGGCAAGTGATTTTCGGTCATGCATGTTGACATGATCAGCACCTGAAGTTGGAAAGTCTCACATAGCCAATAACAAAAGTCATGAAATGTGACATCTGCTTTAGTATACTACATCAAATAAGTGGTTTTTAATCACATTGTGCATGGCCATGTAGTTAAAAACATAGCCCAAAAAGGCTGGTGGTTCAACAGCAGATTTCAATTCAAGTGATGTAAAAATGTAATTGATTTATGTATAGTTGTTAGTTGTTGGCTATAGAGGGTCTGTTACTAATTGTACTGTATTCAGTGCCAGCTATAGCTTTTTTGCTTCCCTAGGCAAAAGTGGAAATGTCACAACCAAACCACAGAGTCTTGAGGGATATTGCCATGTTATATACTGTGGGAAGCAGCCCGGACACAGACAGACGGACACCGTTTACAGTCCAACACACGTTCATTTACAATTATATTCAAGTGCACAACCCAGTGCCGCAGCACCAATCACCCCAATAGTCCAGGCCAACACGAATGCCTTTCGTCTCTTCGGGCCGCCTCTTTCCTCTCCCAGACCTCGTCCTCTTCCACCCAACTCCAGCCCCAAATAAAGGGAGGCGGCCCCTTTTATGTTCCCCCGGATGTGCTTCAGGTGTGCTCCGGCAATCTTCCACCGACACGCCCCAGTGTGGCGGAAGTGCCGGCTCTATCCCCGGAAGCACTCTGGGTGTCCCTGCTCCTCTTCCCCCTAGCACTTCCTGGTGTGGCGGAAGTGCTGAGGTCCAGGACTCTTCAGGCATTGGGGCGCCCCCTGGTGGTGACCACGGGCCCCTATAGGGTCGAGCTTCAAAGCTCTGTACCCGTGGTCCCCAGAGCAACCAGGGTGGTCGCCCCCTCATGGTCTGGAGAAGGCGTGAGCCCTCCTCCTGTCCTCCTGGGCGTCCCGGCTGGGTACCACCCCCAGCCTCATGCCACAATACATATGCATATATTATTGCTGATCACATAGGTGAGGTTGGGGCCTTGGAGTTTCATGCAAATTGTACATGGATGTCCGATGAAGATGGCACTGCTGCTATTGTTATAGCTAACAAAATGCCACCCCTTGAAATCTTGGGAGCCCTAGTTGACCACCAAGTTTAACTATATGGTAGAGCTGGCCCTGTGTATAGTTCAGATTTATTAAACATAACATTTTTAAAAGAAGTACCTGATTGAGAGGCAGAGCAGGTCTGGAGCTTTGCTGATGAATTACAGTGATCCCTCGCTATATCGCGCTTCGCCTTTCGCGGCTTCACTCCATCGCGGATTTTATATGTAAGCATATTTAAATATATATCGCGGATTTTTCGCTGCTTCGTGGATTTCTGCGGACAATGGGTTTTTTAATTTCTGGTACATGCTTCCTCAGTTGGTTTGCCCAGTTGATTTCATACAAGGGACGCTATTGGCAGATGGCTGAGAAGCTACCCAGCTTACTTTCTCTCTCTCTCTCTCTCTTGCGCTGACGTAGGGGGTGTGTGAGCAGGGGGGCTGTGTGCAGTTGCTTCCTGAAGGACATGCTGCACGGTGCTTCGCATACTTAAAAGCTCAAAGGGCACGTATTGATTTTTGACTTTATTTTTCTGTGGTTATCTCTCTCTCTTCCTGCTCCTGACAGAGGGGGTGTGAGCTGCCGCCTTCAACAGCTTTGTACCGGCGGTGCTTCGCATACTTAAAAGCCAAAAAGCCCTATTGATTTTTTTTTTGACTGCTTGCTTTGTTGTCTCCTGACGCACACTCCTTTGAAAAGGAAGATATGTTTGCATTCTTTTAATTGTGAGACAGAACTGTCATCTCTGTCTTATCATGGAGCACAGTTTAAACTTTTGAAAAAGAGACAAATGTTTGTTTGCAGTGTTTGAATAACGTTCCTGTCTCTCTACAACCTCCTGTGTTTCTGCGCAAATCTGTGACCCAAGCATGACATTCTAAAAATAACCATATAAACATATGGTTTCTACTTCGCGGATTTTCCTATTTCGCGGGTGGCTCTGGAACGCAACCCCCGCGATGGAGGAGGGATTACTGTACAATCTTAGAAAAATATTGAATCATTATAGTATTACAGTGTGCAGATAATTCAGCCATCTGGTTTTTACTGCAATGCAAATATTGAGTACATATTTGTGCACTCTGTGCTTAAGGATTGGATTTTACATAATTTCTTTCCTCTTGCATTCATTTCTAGATCGGTGACATTTGCTGAAGCAGCAGGAGAATGGAGGTGATATATAAAACGGCCGGCACGCACACTCCTACCATGATATTTGACTAACTTCAGAATGGGCATCCATTCTGAAATCAAGAGTGTCTGTCAAACGAGTAAAAGAAGAAAATATACAAAATATATAAGTGACCCCCTCAAGGTAAAGTGTAACATCAAACAACCTGTAAAATCTCACAGAATGTTTCTGTGTTTTAAGATAGACAAATTCACCCATTTCTTATTACTTTTCAATAGGAGATTTTGAAGTTTCCTGAATTTTTGCAGTGTGATCTATTCAAGATATCTCAATGAAAAATGAAGTGCCTTAACAAATTTCCTTGAAAATTAACCATGCCAAATCTGAACAAAATGAGTCGACTGGGAGCCAAGTTGTTTTATGTGAACAGATGGACAGACAGAGAGATGGGCAGACGGACATGGTAATTGCAATAGGTGTCATCATATGACAAATACGCCTAAAAAGGACAAATTCAAGCAACATTTAATTTAGCACATTCAAAAAGCCTCCAGCTTGGTTCAATCATCTTTGCATTTAAAAGGTTTCTACAAAGTATCAGTTTTACTGGTAGCTTTGAAGGAATGCATCAAAACTGTGCAGTCTTATGGATGCAAGGCACAGAGCATCTTGCATGCAAGGCAGGAAGGAATTTCTTTTCACAGCTGAGGGCTCTTTTATGTATGTTTTAATTTTATTACTACTTTGCATTTTCTACTTTCCATATTCCCCAGGTAATTACCTATAGTTATGTGTCAGACATAAAGAATAGATATAAACATCCATCCATCCATTTTCCAACCCGCTGAATCCGAACACAGGGTCACGGGGGTCTGCTGGAGCCAATCCCAGCCAACACAGGGCACAAGGCAGGAACCAATCCCAGGCAGGGTGCCAACCCACCCCAGGACACACACAAACACACCCACACACCAAGCACACACTAGGGCCAATTTAGAATCGCCAATCCACCTAACCAGCATGTCTTTGGACTGTGGGAGGAAACCGGAGCGCCCGGAGAAAACCCACGCAGACACGGGGAGAACATGCAAACTCCACGCAGGAAGGACCCGGGAAGCGAACCCAGGTCCCCAGGTCTCCCAACTGCGAGGCAGCAGCGCTACCCACTGCGCCACCGTGCCGCCCTGAGACAGCAATTGATATTATGATTTGTGAAAATATAATCATTTAAAAATATTGTACATAATATAATATTTTAGGTTTTGGCTTTCAACTCTTAACATAGTTTTAATACTAAAAGTAATAATAACAATATCAATTATTACATTTGCCCAGTTGCTTTATCTGTCCAACAGGTTTGACAAGTTAGTACCTCATTACCAAACTGCACTCTCCACAACTGTAACCTGGCAGTTTATGATATTGTTTCAAGGCTATTAATACTTAGGGGCTTGGTATTTACACTACTGTTTACTTGTTAAACTTTTTATATCATATTAATCATTGTTGTTTCACTCAGTAATATCTGTTACAATGTTTATATAATGCCTGAAAGTATTTAAGTTGCCCTATTTAATGTTTTAGTTATTTGGGACACTCTCATTAGTTGATTTTTAATTTGATCAGACTGTAGTATTTGTCATTAATATGTCTCCAAAGGTGTTTGATGATGTGCTGCAGTTGCACACATCTCCTGGCTTCTCTCTTCTATGCATGCCAAACAGGTAAGGTGCCCCTCCCACATTAAAAAAAGATGTATGGCAGTGGTGAAGTGGGGGGCAGGGGGCTTGGATATAACTGGGTCGGCAAGCCATATATACCATTTTTAAATTCTAAAATGTTTTGTGGACTGGAGGTGGGTTCTGCGGTAGTTCCTCCTTGAAGTTTAGCACATATCGAGTCATTGAAGATTAATCTATAGTTTGTGATGGACGACCGGCTATGGACTCCGGTCGCCACCCCCAGGCCGCTAGGAGGAGCCCTCCGGACAGCATATTCGTGCCCCGAGTTCCAGCAGGGCCTCATGGACTTTGTAGTGTTGTGACACAGCCCTGCTGGATACCTTGGGGGCAGCCAGGAGTCGCTGTAGGGGGGCTAGTGGGATCTTGCATGCCCTATAACCCGGGAGTGCGTCTCAGTCACGTGACTGGAGGAAGCGACGTGCTCCCGGGATGAAGAAGAGGACTGTTTGCCCTGACCCGGAAGGAAATGGACTTGTGGGTTGTGCTTGGAACCACTTCCGGGTCAGGAGCTATAAAAGGACTAAGGAAAGCCCAGTACACTGAGCTGAGCTGGGAGGAAGGGTGGCGAAGTGTCTGGGAGTGTGGAGGATTATTGTGTTTATTAGTGATTAATTATATGAGTATTGTGGAGTGGAGGGTGCTTGGTGCACATTATTATTATATAATAAATAATAATTGGACTTTTATCTGGTGTCTGACGTCTGATCCAAGGGTTCAAGGGGTCACGGAGACCTCAAGCTTTTACAAGTTCTAGTTCCTCTCTTGAAGTTTAACTTAGCTTAGCTATTTGACAATCAATGAAAGGTTCGATCTCGGTACCCTTGGAGGTGAAGAGCTTAAATGATTGACAGTTCACGATTACCATAAATCAAACAGAAGCATTTTGCAGGGGGCAGACATGTAAATGAGGGTAGTTGGTCTCCCCCCCCCAGACCCCTCCTCTTGCTTTGCCCCTGATGTATGGTGTTATAAGAACACATATATTGTTATCATACTCCCTGAGGGTGTAGTCCCAGCAACAGCTTACACCTCTGTTTCTGAAAGTGTGTTACTGCTACACTTGTCCTAATACTTGAGCTAAATAACAAAATTGAATTTTGAAATTGTGAACAAATATTAAGTGACATTTTGATATTTTAATGTTGAGGAATATACAAAATATTTATTTATTGGATATTGAACATTCAAATATTGTGACCTATTTACTTGACACTGTTTTATGGAATTTCCAACGTATTATAATGTCCTTATTTTCTGGAAGAAAAGGAGTACCATCATTATCTGTACATTTCTTTGGACAAAAGTAGACATACAGTATTACTTGTTATTTACTTTTTGGATTGGTAACTACTTTCACTGCTTCCAGCAGCTATTACTATAACAATGCACTTTTACAAATAATGTACTTTGTAAACTGGAAAATTGTTTTTCAATATACAGATATAGCTAACAAGTATGGCAAAAAACTGTTGAGAAATAAGAAAGGTAGAGCTGATTTTAACATAATTTCATCATAGCTTAATACCCTTTTATGTGTTTACAAATAGATCTTGACATTTGATGCACAGACACGTCGCCACCAATCTGTATAACTACATCAGAGCCAAAGCATCATGTATGCCTGTATATTGTATGAAACCAAGGTCAGTGTTGTAATGTGGAAGTGCTTAAAGTTAAGAGAATCAGCAAGTTATTATATATTAAGCTGCCTTGACCAAATTATATATCTTATCATGGATAACATGTTGAGTGAATGCTGATATTACATAGTCACTGCTTGATGTTTCAGTTCCTCCTAAATCACTTTACGACTTTACAAAACTTGATTTGCAGATATTTAAATTAGATAAGTATTAAAGTCAGTATTTGACTCAGTTTAACACAATAGGTTTCTGGCCACTTCAAGTCAAGGTTATTCCACTCAGATAGAAAAGTCACCATATAATATCTTGAGATACCATCAAGATCTTACATCTTGCCTGAAGAAGGGGCCTGAGTTGCCTCGAAAGCTTGCATATTGTAATCTTTTTAGTTAGCCAATAAAAGGTGTCATTTTGCTTGACTTTTCACTACATACATAGACAGAAAGATAGAAACAACCATGTTACAGTAATCTACATCCAGTATATTAACAGCAGTCATATATATGTATTAAATTCAGAATGATACAGTCAGATTATATACTGTGTTTTTTTTGCTTTTATTTTTACTTAATTTATTTAAAAAAACACTCTGGTAGCTGGTCTCAAAAACAAAAGCCAGACACACACTGACATACAGGTCTGTACCAAAAGAGCGGACCTCAGCTGTACAAGCATCCTAGCCCTAAACTCTAGTTGCAGGCTAACAGCCTACACAGGCCCAAAAAATGCTTTAAACTAAAAAAATGCAAAAAGAATAAAGAGAAAACTGTAAAACCTCAGATCCCCAAAACAAAACAAAGCTCTTTGTGTTGCAAAAGATTGCAGAAGCAATAAAAAGCCAAATCTTAAAGCAAACAAAATCAAGAACCACAAAACCAGACTCATTAACTGTGTGTCAAAACCAGGAATCCAAAATCAAAAGCACAAATCACACAGACAAGGACACAATGGCAATGTTGTTAATGCCTCCTCAGCTTAGACATACACTGCTGAGGTCAGTACCCCAGCTGCTTGATTAGTTTGCCATCCTTAGGTTCCACATACAACATAAAGCATTAAATATATACTTCACATAAAACACAATTGCAAAATTACTACACAACACAATATCAATAAAACAATACTGCAGAAATACAAAGAAAAAAACAAAAATAAAAACAGAATTAACATAATATGAAAATTAATTTTTATATAATAACAAAAACATTTTTTGGCCAAAAAATAAACTTGAACCAGGGCAACAACCCTGGCTGTACCATAACATCAGGTATGTCACATGTACTTGAGTTATTTTAATATTTTAACAAAGTAATGAATTGAGCTGAATTGGTCCAGTATGGGTTGAAAATATGAAGCAATATATTTAGAAAATAAAATACAGATTATGAAGAAGGTAGTGTAGTATGCATGCAATTCTATGTGTGTATTGTCGCATTTATAGAAGTTTTTGTACGTATAGAATTTCAATCTTACATTTGCTTCACATTGTAAGGTGGAAAATAATAAAGTCATTTTTTTTACTGTCTTGATTTTGGTTATTTATGCAACGTCTTAGTATTTGTCACATGACCACGTTGTTGCACTTGTGACTCTATGTATAAATAAAAAAGCCGGTGATTATTCTTTTAGGTAGTTTTTCATGGGTATAAATACTCTCTTGTTATTAGTGATAGTAAGCTCTAGTGTCAGGTTTTGATTGCTTTGCTCTTTGATGCTTGATCTCTGTCTTGTCCCTTTGGTTTTGATTTCTTAGTTTCATTTTACTTTTTATTATTTTTGACCCTCACATTCCATTTTGTCTTTCCTGTCATCTCTTGGTAAATTTGCTCACAACAATCCTTGACACATTGCGTGTCAAAACAGGTAAAAGCTGGAGAAAAGAACTACCATGTAGAAGAATCATTGGGGTTAGCAATCAACCATGAATGGAGCAAGTGCAGATCATGCAAGTGGGATGCAAATAGAGAGCATTTATATGCAAGCTAAAATCCAGTAGCCTGTGTACATAGCCATCGGCGTGTCTCCTAAAAGATCCTGACATGCGTTTGCTCACAGAGTTGGAAAAAGTAAAGCAGGCAGTGGAAGTATGAATATGCGCAAAATTGTGGTGCAAGCCATTATCAGTCGAAGCTCATTTGGAGCCCTAGGCAGGGTTGACAGACAATGTCATTGACATTGACATTGCCCCATGTTGTCCATAGCAGGTAGTTTGTATTATTAGACTTCGATTACCTGGTGAAGTTGGGGGGTCAGTAGCACAAATGGTGTCCCTTTATGCATATACTGCATATACTGCTGATTTTAAGGACTGTAACTTTGTGTTACAGAGCGTGCACACTTCTTCTTTCATATACACTGCCCAGTAGGTGACCCTTTCATGATCATCATCGTTAAACAACCATGTTGGGAGCAGGATTCTTCAGAAACATAAACGGCACCCCTTAGTGTTTATACTTCTACGGTGGGTTGGAGGTCACCCTTGCTTGTCTTTTATAAAAGACAGCAACCTAGGTGGCCATGTGTAATGCCTAATGGATTGAGCAGCTCTGATGCCAGTGAGAAATTTCAAAGAAAATGATGACTCAGAAAAATTACAAGCATACTGATAAAATGTATGAGCAATAAATTGAAGAATAGAAGGTGACAAATTACAATACCAATCCAAACAAAGTAAAGAATTATTGAGTTCCTGACATTTTGTCATATAACACAGTGATGGAGACCATCACAACACTCTCAGTAATGGGCCAGAATAAAAGGATCCTTGCTTCATGTACCACTCCAGAACCTTTTAACTGCTCATGAGCTTTCATGGCAGCTTTCATTCCAGTGAGCATCAGAAGTTTTTATCTTCAATTTTAAAGTGTCATAAATTATTCTACCTAGGTAATTAATTTTTTGTGACTTCTATAACCAGTGTGCCTTTACCTTACTAAAAATTCAAATTATTTAGACTACACCACTGAGCCAACTGACCTGATTTATGAGAGTCCCAGAAGAGAAGGGTTATTGACCACATGTGAAATACAGTCATTTGGGCACAACAAATAAAAAATGCTATAATACAACCCTGCAGGGCATCCATACTTGGAGTATGGGCTTAGAGATGGAAAGGAAATCTGATAGGCAATAACATAAGGGATGATTGTCAGTCAGTTTATTAAAAACCTGAGTGAGAACAGTTGTAGTAAAATCAGAACTCAAGTCAACAAAGATGATCTGGACATATGGAATAGATGATTCTAGATGTTGAAGAAGAAAAATAGGGGCAGAAATGGCAAAGTTTTATTTCTCAGATGTTTTGGCTGTGCTGTCTGCTTGTGGAGGTATGACAGAGGATGGCATAGGGTTATTGTATGGCTGTTTAGTTTTGATTTAGGATAGAAGGGCATGGGGTTTGGAGGCTTTAGGCCTTTTTGCATAGGTTAATAACTGGCAAAAAACTTTGTTAAGGACACTGCACTTTGGGTTGAACTAGTCAGGTGATTAAATATAAATAATCGCATAACAGGACTCAGGAATGCAGCATCAGCCTGCAGAAACCTGCTATATTTGAAAAGAAGACATGGTGATCACAGGCACGAGAGATGCTTGTCTGTTTACTGTGGCATGGATTTGATTTTATTTTTTATAATCTGCATGGAGGGATATGCAAACTTGCAGAGGTATGCTGATCTGTACATTGATAATCTTTAGATAGGAGAATTCTGGCTCTTCTGAGTGTTATCAGACTTTACCTTGTGAAAGTAAATCTTTATAGTTTACCATCTGAGCTGTGAAGACTTGAACAGTAACTACAGGAAGATAGATCAAACTGAATTCCTTAGAATCTCAGAATAATCAGATTGTACTTGAATTTTTTTTCTTCCATGTTTTTATAAAACAAAGAGGATTGTTTCTCTAAAACATGCAGTGCACGAACTCTGGCATAAATATTTACAGAATATCATGATATTTTTTGTTGCTGATTAGATTATTATCATCTAGTGAAATAACTTAGTGAAGTTCATTTGACTGGGAGAACATGCTAGCTTCACAGTCTTGGAGTTAAACTCATGGTCCCAGTTGTCCATCTTTCACATATATTTATGCCATATACACCCCCTTGTAAGTTTTCACATTTATTGTTATACAACGTTAAATCACAGTGAATTTAATTCACTGAAAAAACAGAAAAAAGACTCTTAAACGTCAAACTGAATACAGATCTCTACAAAGTGGTCTAAATTAATCATAAATATAACACAGAAAATAATCAAGTATTCGCCTCTTTAATACATCCATCCATTTTCCAACCCGCTGAATCCGAACACAGGGTCACGGGGGTCTGCTGGAGCCAATCCCAGCCAACACAGGGCACAAGGCAGGAACCAATCCTGAGCAGGGTGCCAACCCACCGCAGGACACACATAAACACACCCACACACCAAGCACACACTAGGGCCAATTTAGAATCGCCAATCCACCTAACCTGCATGTCTTTGAACTGTGGGAGGAAACCAGAGTACCCAGAGGAAACCCACGCAGACACGGGGAGAACATGCAAACTCCACGCAGGGAGGACCCAGGAAGCGAACCCGGGTCCCCAGGTCTCCCAATTGCGAGGCAGCAGCGCTACCCACTGCGCCACCGTGCTGCCCTCTTTAATACAATACACCTAAATTATTACTGGTGGAGCCAGTTAGTTTTAGAAGTCCAGGAATTCGTTCAATGGAAGTCACCTATTTGGGGTGTCCATTTCTTGTAGTATAAATGTACCTTACCTAGAGGGTCCAGCTTGTGGTGAGTCAGTATGGTGGACTAATGTGCACAAGGGATATAAAAGAACACAACAAGCAACTCCATGAAATGGGGACTGAAAAGCACAAGTCAGGGGATGGAGACAAGAAAATCTCCAAGTCACTGAATATCCCTTATAATCGTTAAAAAATGGAAAAAGTAATGCACAGTTGTAAATCTATCTAAAGCAGGCTGTCCATAAAAACTGAGTGATAATGCAAGAAGAAGACTAGTGAGGGAGGTCATCAAGAGATGTGATAACATCGAAGAAGTTACAAGCTACAGTATATGGGTTGAGATAGATTATGCATGCAACAACTGTGCCCATGTGCTTCACCAGTCACAGCGTTATGGCAAAAAGGGAAAATGCATAGGACATCTCAGCTATAGTTTGAAGAAGGCACATTAGAGACTCTGAAGTCAGCTGGAAGAAGGTTCTGTGATCTAATGACATCAAAATTGAGTTTTTTGACAATCAGACTAAATGCCACTTTATGGAAAACACCACTTCCACCTTGAAGAATGGTTTTCCTCATGCTGTGGGAATGCTTCTCTGGAGCTGGCCCTGGATGGTTTGTCAGGGTGGACAATAAAACTCCAGGGAAATACTGAAGGAGGACCTGATGCAGTTTGCAAGAAACACGTACCTTGGGAAAAGATTTGATTTCCAGCAAGACTGCAACCCCAAGCACAAAGCCAAAGTTGTTAATGTCCTGTAGTGGGCCATGATTTGTGTGCAATTGACCATTTGGGGCTGGATTTGACAAACCCCTCATCCTCAACACGGTAGTGACCTGTCTGCAATGTGGCCAGATATGAGTGCTTGCTTGAGAATGCCTGGCAGCCAATCCAAGTTTGGTTCCTGACTTACAGCCAATGTTGTCAGGATAGGCTCAATGATCCATGACCCCAAACTGAATTAAGTGGGTCCGAAATGGGTGGGTAGATTTTGATCTATCTTGTGGGTTGCTTTATGTCAAGGCACTGAACAAACAAGGATATTTATAACATGCATCATCATTGTCATGGCCTGGGCTCACACCATTGCTCGCTGTATTCAATCCACAACTCAGGTGGGCATATGCTATGATGATAAAGGGGTATCTGGAGCCAGCAACCCACTTACCATGAAGAAACCATGGCCCATCAACCATATTAAAATAATGAGGAAAATTAGGTAGGATATCATTGTTCAGAAGCTTGTTACAAAAAGTGCAGTATTCTACACAACCCACTGTGGCATTACTACTGCACTCATAACACTATGAATTTATTAGCACACCGCCTTACTAGTTCATGACCATTTCTTTTGGATTCCTACTTCAATGACTGACAGTTCTTGTAAATGAAATCCCTCCTTTGATCAAAGAAAGTGAGAAGAAAGAAAAATGCATCACCAGGCACCCTGTGACCCTATAGTGGAAATGGGGGAATCACAAAATGAATGGATGCTTTTATTCCTGTCCACCTTCAGGGTCATTTAAATCTCTTTATTGCTCAGTTGATCCTGCCCAACTTCACAACTCTGAGGAAACCAAGAGGAACACATGGAAGAAAACAGTTTCCCAAAAATAAACAAATCATCACTGAACCAACATGTAAGCCACCAGAGCTTGGATCAGTTGTCAACAGGATGCGGACTGGTCTTGGCCTGTCTGAAACTGCGGAAGGCCTGATCTATTTATTTTGTATAGTGCACTTTACTGAGTACAACCTCACTTATGCATATTCAGAACTGTAATGCACAGCAGTTATTCCATTATATGTCTGGACACCATTTCCTGCTGTAAATCGTTTATGGAGAGGGTGCTTCTCAATTACCTGCACTCATGAAGCAGTAGATGCTGAAAGTTCCTTTTCAGTTACTCCACAATGACCTTCTTTGACAGTGTAATATCATTATAAACAGACTTCCTTGGGTGTTTCTTTGACAAATAATAGAAGGATTCTAGAGAGAGTTCAAAATATTTCAGAATCTGTTTCATGTAAATATTCTAATTATTTAATAGTCAGATCTACATAATTAAAATATCTTTTCCAGTGTTGGTTTCTGTCCTGAAATTGAGGCTGCTGGGATATGCTCCATCTCCCAACAACACTAAAACTGAAATAGGCCATTTCAAGAAATGGAAGAATGAATGGGAAGTACATAGAAAAATGCATACGGCTCAATTCATTTTCTAAAACCATGTTCTCCACTGCAGGGGTTTGAAGAGAACATGCTTTATACAGTTATGTGATAAAGTAAGTACACCCCATGGAAATTGTTGACTTTTTCAACATATTTGAACAGGCAAACAGGAGATCTTCATGCAACTATTTATTCTAAAAAAATCATTCATAACCATAACCATAATTTTCTTTTGCTTGACATATTTATGAGAACTCAGAGTTTATCTCAAAAGTAGTGGACAAAAGGCAGGATGCAGGTCCTATCAGACACCTGCATCCAGTCATTGTTATCAAGTAATATAATATTTAGGCCTTTGGAATTCGAGAAACAGCTGAAGCACTTTGAAAAAGTTTCAGTCAAACATAATAAAGATAATGGAATAATAAAGATTCTGGAAGCTGAACCAAGAACCACCAGTATACGAACATGCCTCTCAAATCCATCTGTCATTTGAGTGTACTTATTCCAATACAGGATTATTGTGAGTTGGAGCCTATCTCAGCAGCACTGAGGACAAAGGAGGAAGCAACTCTGGGTAAGACACAACACTAGTGCACCCATATGCGTGACGGTTGTTCTCTGATTGCTTCGAGGAACCCCTTGAACCCGGAACCATCAATAGACATAAACCAAGATGAGCCGGGCAAATGAAGACATTCATAGTCAGCAAGGGGTTGGTGCAAATGTGTTTAGTCCTTTTATTAAAACCAATCCAAAGTCTTCAAAAGTGCAGTACATAAAAATCTTCCATAAATAAATAATCCATAAAAATCCTAATGATTAGGCCGTGAGCTAAAAACCAAATAAATATTCCATAGATAAAACCAATATAAAACACAGTCGTTGTATCCTGAATCTTTCTCCCGTTCGTCGACTGAGCCCAGTGCAGCTTCATCTCTATCTGTCTCCCCAGCTCACCCCATGGCTTCCTCAGCCGGCGGAGATTCCAGTAGCTACAGTCCTCCTTGTCATCTCCAGTCTGGGCTGGCTGCCAGTCAGCTGTCCTCCCATCTTCTTTCTCGCACTCTTGATGTCCCTTGAATCACTAAGGGGGACTCCACCAACATCAAACCTGTTCCTCCAATAAATCAGCAGGGGCTATCAACCCCTAGAGTGCCAATACTTCACTCTTCCATGGTGCTACCGACCGCTCTACCCCTCTCTTTTACTTGCTCACTTGCTCAGTGGCTTTCAGCTTTTCACTCACAATCTCCCATTGCTCTGATCTGCACCCGATTCTAATCTGATTTTTCTTCCATCTCTGCTGTGCACGCTCTCTATATACTGCCCGATTGGGTGCAGGCGCTGTCCTCCACTTACTCCGAGGTGGGAATGAGGCTCCTGATTGACATGCTCCTATTTGCACTCAGTCAAGCACACCAGTCAACCCTGGAGCATTGTGTGCACCCATACCCAATCGGAATCTGCACACTCTGGGACCCAATTATTTATTTAAAACTGTGCTTTGCCACGGACTTCTTATCACAGAATCCAGTCACAAAGAAATTTGCACTTACCAATCAACTTAACCTGAGATCTTAATGCTATGAAAGAAAAGTGGAGTACCTAAAGAAAAAACATGCAAGAATGTACTAAGAAAACTGTGCTACAACTCTACCTACTCTATATTATAAAATGACCTAACTTGATCAAAGCTATGGATTTGTGAAGAGACATACATGAGAGTAACAATGTGATTTATGCTCATATTAGACATTACAGCCTCATGTCTTTGGACTATGAGAGAAAGCCCATATACTGTACACACAGAATTGAAAGTGTGCCAAGTTATAGCTTAACTGGACCGTTGGGTTCTATGAGGCAGCCACACCTCCTCCTTACAGCGTTGGAAGTGCGAAGCTTTGCTTCTTTAGTGTTTTGCCTTTTAAAGCACTGGATTGAAATCTGTTCATTACATTAGGAAATAATTGGTACTCTCTTGCAGGGATGAAGTAATGCTACCCAGTATAAGTGAGCTTCAGGTTTCAGGGTTTGAGGTGTGGTGAGGTGAAGCACGTATCTCACTACTCCAAAACCTAAAGGACTTATAGACTTTGCCGAGCTTTTCTGAGCTTTGTAACCAGGACTTTTTCTGAACCTGCACCACTCTTAGCCACTTCAAACCTTAAACGTGTTCTTTATTATATTGGTGGTGAATGACTCTCATGGCTTGATTTGGACCTTTGAAGAACCCTGATATTTTGGATGTCTTGATTCTTCACTAGTGGCTCTTTCTCAAACCCAAAAAGGTGTAACTCTTTACAGTATTAAATAAGTTCCCTTATAATCATCATTCACAGTCTGAGAATTTATTAAGCTGGACTTCAAAGTCATGAGGTGTCAGACTTGGCAATATCAAGAGCCTGCCCTTGGTGGGTTGTCAGTCCACCTTTGGAACTTATGCACATGGCCATGCTTACTAAAATTAGGCCTGTTCACAGTCAGGACTTGATCTAATTAAGTGGTCTGTCTTTTGCATGGGAGGAACTGGATCACCAGGACAAAAACACACAATTGTGAGATGAAGGTGGAAACTCTTCAAAGGCAGTGAGCAGGTTGGGATTTAAACCCAATCTCCTAGAGCTGTAGTAGTGTTAACCATTTTGCCATATTTGATTTCACCCACTTTTTTCACTGTCTTCCAATGAAGGACCATTGGGACTTGGAACCCACCACTACAACAATGAACAAAAGTCTGGAAGACTATGTTGTATGAAGCTTCAGCCCATCAGCTTATACACACTCAAACACAGTCACACACACCCTGATGAGTCATTTAGAAATAATAGCATTTTGACACCAAAAGTTTTGGAAAAACTCACACAAACACTAGCAGAGCATGTGCTTGCTTACACTAAAGTTACAAGTTCAGTTTCTGATAACAGGAAAGTCCATTTTGCACTGTTCAAAAATCAAGAGTCAAGATAGCAATTGAGGCAAAAGGTGTGAATTGTGGAGTAGCACTGGCTGGTAACTTATTTACAGTATTGCACTGGTAATGATGGTCCTTCACTTTATAATGGATTACTGTAGTTTTATGAATCTCAGAAGCAGGGTGGTGAATAGGGAGCGATTTAATGTTATCCCTAAACTCAAAAGTAAAACCCAATTAGTCTAAATTAATAAATAAGTTACAAATAAAGCACATAAAGGAGGTAATGAATAGAATTAATAGAACAAGTAAAAAAAGTTAAAATAATAAAGCAAAACAAAACTCTGCCATCACCAGCAGCTTTACAGTACAGATTAATGACCCTGTCTATTACGATGGATTCATTAAGTATTCAGACCCCTTCACTATCTGCACACTTTACTTATTTATTTTAAATGGACACATTTGCCATTTTTGCACATCAGTCTATATCCAATAACCTATAATGACAAAGTGAAAAAAAAATTTCAGAAAGGTTTGCAAATTTATTAAAAGTCAAAAACTGAAATTGCTCTTTCGTGTAAGTATTCAAACCCTTTGCTGATGGACTCCAAATTGTGGTCAGGTGCATCCTGATGCTTTAATTCCTCTGAGGTGTGTCTAGAACTTGACTGGAGTCCTCCTGTGGCAAACTTATTTGACTGGACATTATTGTAAAAGCAAACACCTGTGTATGTAAGGTCCCACAATTCACACTGCAGGTCAGGACAAAAGCCAAGCCATAAAGTCCAAGAAACTCTTTACAGTACAGAGCCAAATACACATTGTCTCAGTTTATTTATTGATTTATTTTTATCGAGTACTGCTGCTAAAACAACTTTAAGCACTGACCTCTACATAACAGAAATTACAGAATGTTTAAAAACACTAGATCTCCTAAGAATAAATCCTCTTGCCTACATTTCTTGTGTGAAGTGGTGATACAAAACTCTGTGGCATGAAAGACATTTGATGAGACCAAAAGAACAGGATGTTTTGGTTAGGAGAGTCCTGCTGTCCTGTGACCTGCTTCTTAACCTCCTTATCTGCCATGAGAGACAAGCAGGAAGCTTACATAAAATGCAAAGACAGACTGCAAAATCAGCTTGGCCCGTTCTCACAGAAACTTCATCACTTCATAGGACAGGGTCAAGCCACTCAGTTCCCCAGACATTGTGCACCATGACAGTGAAATATGATGTCCTACATTTGACTTCACTCAGACTTAACTGAGAAATTTTCTTTACTGACCTTATTCGATTACTGGTTTGTAGCATATCTGAGCTTATTTTGGTAGAACTCACCATTGACCATAGTGGCAATACTGGCAATTTAGGGAGATCAGCACATTCAACCAACTGCCTGATAATTCCTACCCTCAACAACATTTTTTGTATCTGCAACTCCAGACAGTGTTCAGGTTTGATGTTTACTTCAGCATGCTTGCTCAAACATTCTTATGTTCCTACCCTGTCATCTATGACATAGTCTTCACCCTCTACTCCTTACTCTGTTAAAACTACTTACAAACCATCTGTCCATCTATTTTTGAACCAACATCATCAGATTCAGGGTCCCAGAGCTTAGAGCCTATCCCAGCAGTAGCTGGTGCAAAACAGAAATCTACCATGGATGAGTCCATTGTAGGGCACAGTAATACATAAATGTTGCATGTTGATTAGCACATTCAAATAAACATTTCACTGTACTTTGAACTTTTGACAATATCGACCCTATGAACCTATAAACCTATTCTGCCAGGCAGCAGACTGAAAAGGAGAGGACCAGGAAATGAAACATAGTAAAGCAAAGTACAGGTCAAAACCAGGGAATCAAACTGCTCTTTAGGCTGCCTAAGGACAAAAATTAACTCATCGTCACAGATGAAATGAAAAACTGTTTTCCAGAAAAGTTGATTGTATAAACACGCACCGAAAATTCATAACATACTTGCTTAGTCTCTTACACCTACAGTATTAGCTTGTGAGATTTACATATGATGGCACCATTGCTATCTAGTTTGGGCTGTCTTCAGTGCAGTTCCCCTAGTGAATCTGACAGTCTTTGGCTATTCCTCCATGTTGTGTCCTTATGTTTTTCTTCGTTTTCCTCACTTTTGTTTTTGTCAGTTGTACCTTTACTGGGAACACAGAAGTCATTTTCTAGCCACCTTTATCGCCATTTCTTGAATATGGTTATCATGTTTTCCAATCTGAAGATATCACAGAATCTTGCATTGGATATTGTGGCTGGCCTGTGGATTTTCAATAGTCATATCAGGCAATTGTTATGAAACTTTGCTAATCTGTTTATGTCCTGTTGGGTGAGATGCCAGCATTCTGAGCCATACTGAAGGACACAAAGAACAATGCTCTGGAAAATTCTCAGCTTGGTGTTTTTTGGAGAGATGAATGAATCCCAGAGGGGTCAAAGTCTGGTCGAGGAAGTGTCTTAATATCTTCTTCAGTTTCCCACTGTGCAGGCAGCAGAATTGGTTAACATTCTTTGTTTGTTGGTTCTTATGTGATAGTAAATGTTTGCACTATGGTGATGCTGGTTATAATTTTGGTTTTAGTAATATTGATATTGACTCTAATGGACTTGGCAATCTGGTCTAGACAATCTAATTTTCTCTATGTATTTTATGTGTAGGAGATCAGAGCATGGTCTTCTGCAAAGTCTAGGTAGTCTAGTGAAGCAAACACTGTCCATCTGATACCAGCCTGCTGCTGAATAGTTGTCATCTTCAACTCTTAGTCAATAGTAAGGGTGAAAAGAAAAGCCGACATGACACAGCCTTATCATACTGCACACTTGATAGAAAATCTGCCTGCGGAGTTACTCACATTGCAGGCAAAATCTTTGTAGAAAATTTTGATCCACTAAATCATTGTTATAGGGATGTCATAGTGACTGAGAATCTTCCAGATGCTCTCTTGATGCATGCTGTCATATGCTTCTTGATGTTGACAAATTAAATGTTGTTGCAGTAGATGCGTGGAGCCACCTCTTGAACCCTCAGGTACCACTCCAGACACTGGATAAAAGTACAAGACTCTTTTATTTTGTCTTGACGTGCACAAAGCACCCTCCACTCCACACTCATAAACTAAAATTATTCTCTCTCAAAACCAATCCTCCTCGCCCAGACACTTCGCCCTCCTACCTCCCAGCTCAGCTCAGTGTCTGGGCTTTCCCAAAGTCCTTTTATACACCCTGACCCGGAGGTGTTCCTGTCCAACAGTCCACAGTTCCTTATTCCTTCTGGGTCAGGGTAAACAGTCCTTTTCTTCAGCCCGGGAGCACGTCGTTTCTTCCCGTCACGTGACCATGATGTACTCCCGGGTTATAGGGCACATAAGAGCCCACGAGCCCTCCTACAGCGACGCCTGGTGGCCCCCAAGGTATCCAGCAGGGCTGTGTGTAGAAACTACAAAGTCCATGAGGCCCTGTTGGAACTCGGGGCACGTTTATGCTGTCCGGAGAGCTCCTCCTGGCGGCCTGGGGGTGAGGGCCGGAGTAAAATGCCGGCAATCCACCACAATGTATATTGATCTTTGACATTCTTAATGCTGATCAAAGATATTCGGCAGCATGAAGATGTTTTCTGTGGCTCCTCTTTCTTTTCTAAAGCCTGTTTGTTCCATGCACAGCAGAATGTCAACACATGAAGTCACTACGATGATTTTACTGAGAACAGAAAGAAGTGTGATAGCTCTCCAGTTGCTACAGTTAGCCAGAATCTGTAAGTTATCCACAAACCTGGACTCTGTGCCAGTGGCTTTTATACCGTCACACCAAAGACGTCAGCCAGTATAAAGTGTATAGAAAAATTTATATTGTTTAGAAAAAATGAAAATTACAACCAATTGATGACAGAACCTATACTTACTTTTTTCAAACCAATGTAAAGCTATCAGTTAACCTTTCTTTATTTGCAAATTAACCAAATATGGAAAGGGAAACCATCAGGAAAAATGTAGAAATTAATTATTCGTAATTAATTAAACCTAAAGACTTTAGTAATAACATTAAAAAAATCAAAACAGTACAAAATACTAAATACAAAACCCAAAATACAAAACAGGCAAATTGCAAAAATCAAAATTCAACTTACAATAATGAAAATGGAAAACAATTATTTCCAAGAAACATCTAAACTTCAAAATCTAGAAGTTGAAATCCTAGATATCAAAGTCAAACATCAAAAGCTGAAAAGCTAAATGAAATGGTCAGAAGACCCACCAAAAAGTGGGGAGAAGAAGAACTCGGCACAAAGTTAATGCCATTGCTGTTTGTAGCACTCAACATACAGCAACTAAACTAATGACCACACCTGAGGACTGTGACCTAATCAGTGGTCTCATCTCTCAATTACCATTAAACATCATTATACAATGAGCAAAACACAGTGGTGAGGAAAGGTGTGCAAGTTGTGAACCCTCATAAATGTTTTTGGCATTTGTCAGGAAATCATCATCAGTATGCATTTCAAATTTACAAACGCACACCTGTGTTAAAAGGCAGCTGAAAGATTCTGGGTTAAGTCACCAGTTATCGTAAGTGACATATTCAAGAATAACATGGTACCACCAGCAATGGTTCCACTCTCAATCCGAAGTTAAATTTAAGTTGCTGTTGGCTTCTGAAAAGTCTTAGTCTCTGAACTGAACCCAGATATAGTGGTATGGATTTTGGGCCCCCATTTCTAGTTGTGTTTTTTACTGTTTTCAGACCAGGTGGTAGGTATTGGCCAATATTGGTTGATTATGTTAAAATATTAAACAGAGATTATATTGATGGCTATAACGTTATTGTTTATAGCTCTATAGAATCATTCAGGGACACTCACTGATGTCTGTACTGCTAGATGTTTAGAGCACAGTTTGTGAGTGTCAGCAGCTGCATCCCTATATATTGCATATCAGCAAAATCAGCCACACTGTTCATTTGTCTTTAGAGAGGACAGTATCAGTTCGAGTGAATTAGTGACTGTCATTTCTGTGATCACTTGCCCAAGAAGAAAGACAGCCAGATGTGACTAGGTTATTGTGGTTTTCTTCATTTCAATTATGTTAATCCCTATGTAAATTATTTTTGCGCAAATTATGTGGTATGTGCTATATACTTGATTGGTATATTGAAGTTATTAAATTGTGTTTCTCCTATGAATATAAATAAACATCTGCCTTTGGGTCAATAACACACTTTTATTTTACATGTCTGTAGTTAGGTCCAGGCTGGAGGTAGGGATTAGAGGGCCTGATGTCATGTCAGCTCTAGGGGCTATGAAATTAGGATCCGTCCACCAAGCCAGGGCTGTCAGTGGTCAGTGCAGCTTTTTTTTGATGAATGGGAGTGGGAGAGTGTTATGATTCAGCCAGAGTTACTATCTTGGCATACAATTATTTTTTTATGTATTTCATATTTTCTTTGTTTTGTTTTTTTGTTGTCTTTCATGTAAAATGATTTCCTTTGATTATGTTTTCTATAATTAATTAATGTATAATGATTTCGTTTCTCTGTGTAATATTGTGTTCTCTTAATCTCTTGTATTTTGTGGGTGATACACAAAATAGAAGGTGGAACCACCCTGAAATCACAACTCCTGAGTCCTCCCTCCAGCTATTCAGAGCAGAGGAAGGTTAGGAGTGGAACATTGCTGTTGTGAAGGAGATAATTACAAGCACAGGTCACCCCTTCAATCACAATAGTTAGGGGCAGATGACCCCAATGAATGTGAAAATTTGCAAATAATACTTGGGGATCCCTCCCAAACTGTGGTGGGATGTGTCACTGTAGAATATTTTTGTGGTTTAATTAATTAATTAACTAATGTTATTAAATACCCACTGGCACACAGGTCAGCTGAGGTTTGACACAAAGATATAAAGAAGTGGGGTGGAAGAAAAGGAGAAAAACAAATGATGAGAAATAAAATCAAGAAGTTAGCGAGTGAGTGAGAGCTTGAGAATGGCGAGAGCCGAGAAGGACAACCAGAGCTCTACGTGGGCTTCCAGTAGGAGAGAGAAAGAGTGAGAGAGAACGAGAGCAAGAAAGATAGAGGTAGAGCAAGAGTGAGAGTTGAGCGAGAGTGTGTGCAGATGGCACAAACCAGTTGGGCGGAAACTTCTGCATAACTATAGGAGCAGTGAAGGTGCAACACAGCTGGTCGGTAGATTCCACACTTCTTTGTTTCTCAAAAATAACCTAATATTAACAATATAGTGTGAACTTACACTAAGAAACATTAAATAACACTAATATTTATATATTATATGATTTTATATGATAGAAATCATTTTCAGTATTGTTTATATATGTTTGGCATACACATCGTCTGTGACTTTCTCTGCTGTTTTGGCAAGCTCCAAAAATATTCCAATTTGAGTTTTCACACTCAACTCATGAATAACCGAATATCAAATTTGAGAATCTGGAGAGGCAACTGTATTATTTCTTGTTTGTTTTGTTTTTTTTTTCCTTCAGTTCTGCTCTGGATTCTGATTCTGATTTTGGATTGTGCATGGGAACAAGTTTGCTGTTGATTGCCCTTTTAGGCAACTCCTTTGTTATGCTGTTGAGTATTTCTTGTTTCTTTTTAATATTTTGTGTAATATACCTTAACTTATAAAGATCGCTTTGTTTAGTTTGTTTCTTCAAACCAAAGGTTTTTATAACACCCTTTTTCTTGGGATACATTAAAGATACTTCAAAACTGTTAAAGGCATTTCGAACTTTAATAGCCCATTTCCCCATTTGTGAGCCTGGTTAGGCCATGGCCTCAGGTAGCATTGTGGGAGCTGGCTTGTTTGGGTGAGGCCAGTGTGAACAGACCAGTGAAGATCTTGGCCTGCTTTGGTGCTTATTTGAAGGTCTCTCACCCATTTGATTGTGGTCTTGACTCCATTTCATAACCAAGAGAGCACATGTCACTGACGAGAAGTTCACCTGGGGAGCGTCCTTCATGGTTACATGTCTGCTAGATTCAGAGTTCAGCCATATTAGCCAGCTGAGTTTAAGGCGAACCACCCCCTGTGGCCACTGCAGCCTTAGGTTTTTGTTCTGGGCTAACAGGAGTGGAAACTAGTGTGTTCTCCTGCTGTTGTAGCCCATCTACCTCAAGGTTCAATGTGTTGTGTATTCTGAGATGATTTTCTGCTCACTACAGATGTAGAGAGAGGTTATTTGAGTTACTGTAGCCTTTCTGGTTTTCGTCCTGGTCGTGGAACAGTGGACCAGCTCTACACCTTTAGCAGGGTCCTGGAGGGTACATGGGAGTTTGCCCAACCAGTCTACATGTGTTTTGTGAACTTGGAAAAGGCGTTCAACCGTGTCCCTCTGGGAATCCTGTGGGGGGTACTCCGAGAGTATGGGATACTGGACCCCCTGATAAGGGCTGTTCGGTCCCTGTACGATCGGTGTCAGAGCTTGGTCCGCATTGCCAGCAGTAAGTCGAACCCGTTTCCAGTGAGAGTTGGACTCCGCCAGGGCTGCCCTTTGTCACCGATTCTGTTCATAACTTTTATGGACAGAATTTCTAGGCGCAGCCAGGGCGTTGAGGGGGTCCAGTTTGGTGGACTCAGGATTGGGTCACTGCTTTTTGCAGATGATGTTATCCTGTTTGCTTCATCAGGCCGTGATCTTCAGCTCTCTCTGGATCGGTTCGCAGCTGAGTGTGAAGCAGCTGGGATGGGAATCAGCACCTCCAAATCCGAGACCATGGTCCTCAGCCGAAAAAGGGTGGAAAAAAGGGTTGGGAGCGAGATACTGTCCCAAGTGGAGGAGTTCAAGTATCTCGGGATCTTGTTCACGACTGAGGGAAGAATAAAGTGGGAGATCGACAGGTGGATCGGTGCGGCATTCACAGTGATGTGGGCTCTGCATCGGTCTGTCGTGGTGAAAAAGGAGCTGAGCCACAAGGCAAAGCTCTCAATTTACCAGTCGATCTATGTTCCTACCCTCACCTATGGTCATGAGCTATGGGTAGTGACCGAAAGAACGAGACCACGAATACAAGCGGCTGAAATGAGTTTCCTCCGTAGGGTGTCTGGGCTTTCCCTTAAAGATAGGGTGAGAAGCTCAATCATCCAGGAGGGGCTCAGAGTAGAGCCGCTGCTCCTCCGCATCAAGAGGAGTCAGATGAGGTGGCTCGGGCCGGGATCCAGGACGCCTCCCTGGTGAGGTGTTCCAGGGACGTCTAACCGGGAGGAGGCCCTGGGGAAGACCCAGGACACGCTGGAGGGACTATGTCTCTCAGATGGCCTGGGAATGCCTTGGGATTCTCCCGGAAGAGCTAGAAGAAGTGGCCGGGGAGAGAGAAGTCTGGGCATCTCTGCTCATGCTGCTGCCCCTGCGACCCGATCTCGGATAAGTGGAAGAGGATGGATGGATGGATGGATGGATGGATGGATGGATGGATGGATGGATGGATGGATGGATGGATGGATGGAGCCTTTCTGTCAGCTTAAACCAGTCTGGCCATTTTCTTGTGACCTATCTCATCAACAATGTGTTTCTGCTGTGCCGGACAGCTCAGGATCCTGCCTAGCTGGGACGCTTGGAAGGGCCGGGAGAGGGACAATATCTCCCCTGGGCCACGAGAGGGCAGCTGCCTTGGTCTGCAAGGGGGCCACGGGATCAGAGCTTAGAAGTTCAATCCTGTTGGGGCCTGTGGCCACCGCCAGGGGGGCACCCGGAAGATAATGGAGCACTGGACTGCAGCATTTCTGCCACAACCAGAAGTGCTGCTGGAGGAGATTCTAGACACACCTGGAGTGCTTCCGGGTGCTCATGCGGCACTTTCGCCACACCAGGAAGTGCCGCCAGAAGACTGTCATGGAGCACCTGGAGCACATCCAAGGCATTATTAAAGGGGCTGCCTCACTCCATTCGGGGAGCCGGAGTTGGGAGGCAGAGGATGGAGCTTGCGAGTGGAGGAGTGAGGGCGGCAGTGTGTTCCAATGGTTGGAATAAGTTCTTTTGCAATTACGGCATCTTAAGTAACCTGAAACTATATAAATATAATATTAAAAAGTGATACCTCTCCCATAGTGATATGGTGGTAAGAAATCACATAAGAGAAAATAACATAGCTTTCTTTAATGACGATTTACGCGGCATAACAGACAAAAGGAAGCCAATGGCAAGACCATTAACAAAGTGGGAGTTCGATGTATACAGTCTGCCATTTTCGTCGCTGTGCTGGAAGGATTTTCAGGATCAGATGACACTATCTCCCATCCATCTGTTGGCTTCCCAGGTGTGTCGGTCAATGTTCCAAGGCATTATACTCTTTCTCCATGTGCAGGCCCTTACTTAGGTAAATCATACCATTCCAACCAAGGCAAAGAGAGGATTCAATTTCATGCACACAGAAATAGTACAGTGCCCATTTTTGTAGTTGACCCTTTTGTGTCTTCTAATGCTTGTCTAGCTGTTCTAAATGATGAGCCCCTGCGTGCTAAATCTGGCCTTTAGCTGTACATGTGAGAAAGAAGCAGATTTATAAAATATTTTTTGTACATAGCACAGTGACATATTAAACATATAAACTTATATTCTGATTACAGGCAGTAAAGAGAAGAGTAACGGAATGAGGAAAAAAAGGACAGAGTTATCGTTGTGGTGATTAGTGGACTGTGTGTGCTGTGCTTAAGAAAAGAACTGTAAATAAACGTGTGTGTTTGCGGACTTCTGGTGTTGTGTCTATCTGTGTCTGGGCATCTTTCACACTGTCTACAAAACTGCCTCTCCCTTGATGTTTTTTGATTTCTGCACTGTTCAGAGTAAACTTTAGAGACTGTTGTCCATGAAAATCCCAGAAGATCAGGTGAGACAGAAATACTTAAACCAGCCCCCCAGCACCAACAACCATGTCACAGTTGAAATCACTGGGATCAAATGTGTTCTGCATTCTGTTATTTGATATGCATATGATTTGAAGCTCCAGACCTGTATCTGTGTGATTTGTTGCATTGCACTGCTGCCACAGGATTGGATGATTAGAAAGTTGCATGGATTCACAGGTGTACAGCTGTTCCTTACAATTTGTGCGATGAGTGTGCATTTTAAAAAAGCAAGTCAGTTTCCATAAAATAAATATGTACCAGGAAAATACTGAATAATTTGAACCAAAGAATTGAAACCCAGAAGTTTACATCAGAAAACTACTTTTAAAAAATCAGAATTATTATGAATGTTACATGCTGTATTAATGAAGTATTATAATTATATTATCAAACTGAAAAAGGGAGGACCATTTTCAGCAATGAAGAATGAGATGGCCACAAAAATACTTTGATTGGGAACTTTCTATTAAACGTATTCTGCAAAATTTGAATTTTATCTGGATCAAGTTTCAGAATGGTGCACAAAGTTCTATTTTATCATAAAAAAGAAGACAATAATATTGGAATAATAGGTACTCATCCATTTGTCCCACAGACATGAAGCTTGGAGCCCTGCATGGCAGCATTAGACACAAGGTCTGAACAAAATCAGAAAAAGGCAGCAGTCAATCCCAGGACACATTCATGCACTCGGCTAATATAACAGCATCCTTGAACCTAACAGACACAGCTTTGGGATCATAACTGTAGTGCCCTCAGAGAAACTCAACGGGTATGGAGAGAAACTACACACAGACACTACGCAGGCTGGGATTTGAACCTAACACTCTGGAAATGTGAGACAGCAGCATTAACAAGTACACCAACCCACCAGACATACTAATAAAAATGAAAAATATTTCATAAGAAGAAACAACTTTGATTAAAAAATCCCTACAGTTCAGAATCATACTCTTAAATGCTAATTTGAGTACACGTTGTTATTGTATCTTCATTTGTATTACTGTTTTTCAAAGGACACAGGAGCAAAACAAAATGTTCTGTCACCTCAATACTGATTTATACTACTGCATAGAGTCTACGCCATTGCCTATGTAGCCTACAGCATATCTACGGCATAGCCAGACTTAAACCTCCTCAAAGATGTGACTACACGTCATGTGGACACTAACCCTATGTAGACCGCTATTATTCTGATTGGCCATTTTGATAGATAGATAGATAGATAGATAGATAGATAGATAGATAGATAGATAGATAGATAGATAGATAGATAGATAGATAGATAGATAGATAGATAGATAGATAGATAGATAGATAGATAGATAGATAGATAGATAGATAGATAGATAGATAGATAGATACTTTATTAATCCCCAAGGGGAAATTCACATGCTCCAGCAGCAGCATACTGATAAAAAAAATATTAAATTAAAGAGTGATAAAAATGCAGGTATAACAGACAGTATCTGTCGCTGAAGCTGCTCCTCTGTCTGGAGATGATACTCTTCAGTGGATGCAGTGAATTCTCCATGACTGACAGGAGCCTGCTCAGTGCCCGTCGCTCTGCCACAGATGTCAAACTGTCCAACTCCGTGCCTACAATAGAGCCTGCCTTCCTCACCAGTTTGTCCAGGTGTATCTCCTTAAACATGCTCAGTTCGTCTTCCACTTTGGAAGGTGCAATGCAGAAGTATAAACTGCTTTCGATAGCATAGCCTATGGCGCAGTTTAAGCACACAGCTACAGTGTAGGCTTGTCCCTGAAGAATAAATGAGCCTTCACAGCACCTAGCCCTGGCCAATCACTATTAGGCTTTGCCTGTGCTTGTGTCAGCTTTCTCTAGTATTCCAGTTTCATTCCACAGTCCAGGCGACTGAGAGCTCCATATTGGCTCACTATGAGTGAGTGAGTGAGGGTTCCCTGTCATTGCATACCAAAAAGACAAACCAATCTTGCGCCAAGTCAGAACCATAGCACATGAATCAAAAAACCATTGAACAAAAAGTAAATCAGAGTACTGAGATAAAAAGACATAGAGAATCACATGTAAATTATTTTAATCCAAAATATGGATAGATGAGAATTGCCCTGATTCAGAACTCCCATGGAACTTTGGTTGAATTGCCTATGCAATGACTGAGGCTCCTACTACAAAATGGCGGCACCTGAAACCAATCGAAAATGGCGCCATTGGAAGACAATAAAAATTATTAACTTTTAAAATAAGTCAGATACAGAAAAACTAGTATAAAAATCATGTCTATGTTAAAAAAAAACAAAAAAAAAACCAGATTAGCTGCATAGGTCACCTAAAAATACAAACAGAAATAAAATCATAATAACCACTATGATACATGACTGTAAAGCAGACATTCAGCAATATTCTTCCTGGTGTGTACACTGCTAAAGCAAGCGAGCTAACCATCACATGCACATCAAACTGATCCTCGCAATCACAGGGTGTTATGATCAAGTTAAGGTTCTTCCCTGGCTAACGTTTAAAGTGCTTTTTTATCTTCTTTGTTCGTTATTCATTATTGTTCACTGTTTTCCATTTTTTGTAATATAAAAAAAGATGGAAAAGAGGACTTCACCACCAAGAAAGGTGGACGGTCGCATCAAAATCCTTGTGACCCCAAAACAAATAATTGCATTTCTCTAAAATGTAAAATAAAAGTCGACATGACAATAAAAGTTGACAAACCATAAATCCAAGTTCTTTAGCTTCATCGTCATGAGCTAATAACAATAAGATGTGAGGAATTAAGTCTGAGGACTGTGGAATAGTGGGTCCATGGCTAAGCAGCACCGGGTCAGTTTTCACATAAATAAGTAACTGAGTAGTCGTCTCGATCTCCGTGGGTGGGTGTATGTGCTCGCATACCTGTGGGAGGTTGGTGGGGTAGTTGAGATGGAACATGCCTGCAGCTGTGGGTTTGATTTGTCTTGATTGCTCAATTTGCTTTCTGCAGTTCACGATTGAAGCGTTGTGCCCAAAGAGGCATGTAAGGTGGAGCCGGCATGGAAGAAAATAGAGTGAAAGAACAGGAGAGGAGATCAAAAGGAGACAGAGGTTAAAGAATGAAGAGACAAAGACAGAACATGGAGAGAACTGCTCAGAGACAGAGGGGTGGGTGGGGGAGACTTGCAGCCAGGAGGTAGTCCCTATGGGAACGTGTGTCTGATGCTCAGGGACTTAAGTAGATCACTCCCATTGAGCAATCAAGGAGCTGGTGAGACGTGGTGCTCGATGGAGTTGTAAGTCCAGGAGAAAGGCAGCGGGTGCTGCAGGGGTAACAGAAGGATCAGGTTGCTGTTCTGCATGGTATCCTTGGACAGCAGTGCCTGGCAGTGGGAGTTGGAGGATTGGCGTGGTGCCCTGCCAGGGCCATGAATGGCTGCAAGGGCCTAAGAGCAAGGTGGTCCAACATGGTGTCCTGCTGGGAGCCATGGGCTTCAGGGATCTGGACCTGGCAGAGAAAGTTAGTCGGTTAGGCATTTCCTTGGCTACAAGGCCTTGTTTGGGTGCAAACTGAGGAGACATCCATTTTAAAGGGATGCACAGGCAACTTGGTTTTAAAGAACAGATACCTGCCTGTGTTTTTAACCTCAATTTTAAAGGAATATTTATTGAACTTTTTTAACCTCCACATTTTGCACTGTTATTTGGATAACTTATTGAACTTTTTGCACTGTGCTAATTATTCCAACATTGTTTTGGTTTTTGGATTAATTAAATAACAGCACTATTCACTTTTACACCAACCCTTTCTATGTGTGTGTCCTGGTCTGCTCGACTGATCTCGGTTACGGTATCGACGGTGGCCTTTAATTTCTTGTCTTTTATTAAGTCAGAATAACTGAGTGCTTCCTGCTAAAGGCTTTTTCATCAGCCTTTTTCTGTTCTGGACATTTCTGAACAATTAATGATTTAATCTAATGCACTAAGCCCTGAAGAAAAACATTGACATATAATGGTTGGTTATTTTCATTCACTTCTGTGCAAGTACATTTTTTAAAGATCCCTTTACACCCATCCCAGAAATCACAAGGGATCTCACCAGTCTTTAGTGCTTTACTTCAATTTCGTTTAGGTGGAAAGATTTCTATGATAGCTCTCACTAATGCTTCAATAACATCCAGTTTTTATTTGTCATCATTCATTGTTCATCACTGTATGCTGTTACGAGCCTTACTATTGTCCCACATTGATTTATTAGTTATGACAAGCATAAGTTGATCAACATCTCCATACTTAGGCAAATAGATATGTATAGTTAAAGCCAGTTGTTTAATAAATGCTTGAGGATCATCTTTAATGGATGGCTAACTGAGCATCAGCAAATGCTCATTAAGTTCTGTGGCTCGTTCTCACTAAACTCTCTCTTTCAGTGGATGCATTCCAATCACACGTACAAAGTCACACCTTCTTCTCCCTTGCATTTTAATCGTCTGTATTTTCTAATTTGACTCTTCCTTACTAACTGTTTTGATTCTGATTCTAGCAGCCACATTCATCTCATACATTTGGCCTATTCCCATATGACATCAGTTTTTGCTTATCTGTGCAGACTCTTAAATTTGTTTCGTTGTAAGTGATCACATATTGACAAATTCAATTTCATTGTGTTACTTTGAACTGTTTTCTTTCTTCTTTGCTTTATAACAGTCCTTGCGTTGACATGCTCTGTGAAAGATGTTATATTGTACTTAATAAAAACTAATTGCTACCTCCTGCTAAATACAATACATTTACATCCTGACACTGGTAAACTTCATTTGGGTCCATTGTGTCTGCTAGGCCAGACCTTGAAGAAGTGATCATGTAGGTAAGAAAATCACTACAAAACAACCATTTACATTTTTATGGTGTTTTTCTGCCATGCAAGATTTAACGATTTTACAAATAGAGCATAATCTGCTTTAGTAACTCACCTGGGGAGTTTTGAGCATGCACCAAATTAACATCGTTTTGGACAAAAATCTTTGAATGCCTCTCAGATAGCCTTGGTGTCACAATCCCTCGTAACCCCTTAATAGCTGTGTTTGGTGGACTCCCAGATGGGCTTAAAATGGAGAAGGACAAAGAAATCGTAATTGCCTTTACCTCACTACCATCACATAGACTTATCTTACTCAACTGGAAGAATCCCACCACACCAGTTTTAAGTCAGAGGGTAAATGATGTCCTATCATCAATTTTAAGATGAAGTTTATGATGTAATAGTTTTAACGTGGACATTTTGAGATTAAAGTTGAATATTCATCTTTAATTACAAAATAAACCACAAGATTAAAGTGGAAAATTCGAGATCAAGATCAAAATGTCATGAAATAGACATTTTTTTCTTCACTGTGCACCTTATTTTTTCCTTCTCTGTGGCCCTAATAGACTTATGTAAACAAGAGACAATAATAATAATAAAAATAATTCTTTACATTTATATAGCGCTTTTCTCACTACTCGAAGCGCTCTCCACAAGGGGAGGACCCGGGAAGCAAACCCACAATCTCCTTACTGCAAAGCAGCAGCACTACCACTGCGCCACCTGTGAGGACGTTAGTTTGCAGTTTGTGACTGCTAAAACACCTGCATTCTTTATTCCCCATCGCTACATTAAATTTATTGTACTTCCAGATGAGCATTAACAGGTTGTCAGCTCTCATGCACACACAGCCCGACCCTACAACTAAAGACAAAATCAAACTTCCTGTTCGACATTATCAAGGAGAGCTGCGGACTAGTTAGAGTGAGGGACTAGGTATGTCAGACTATATACCAGGCCTTCATGGGAGTACATAGTCGACTGCCTCTGATGTGCTAAGATTATGTCAATGAAGGCTATGACTGAAAATTGCTTTGTGTGAAAATTGTTTAATGTGACGTGGGCTTTAAGGATGCAACCAGTGTCCTTCAGCCCAACATAAAAGCACTAGGCCACACTGCCTGTCCTTTAACTGCTCACTCCACTTTCCACATGTCCAATATCACAGACTCACCAAGTTGTCACTTTCCTCATGTGGAGTGCTCCTCCATACAAATTGCTTATCTGGTTTATTTATTGATAGTTTACCTCAGACTTTTTGCTTTACTTGACTACATAACCACCAGCTACAGTAAAAAACGAGTTCTGTGTACAGGTCTTTTGATGTCACAACTCGATTAATTAGTAACGTTTGGTCTTGTGCTTCCTGTTTGGAAGATGGCTGTTTGCTTTGTGTCTGTCTGCTTTCTTTGTGAGCTGTAAATCCCCGGGTCACTTGGGACAATAGCAACAAAACTGCCATAATGGATTCTGCCCAGCTTTCTTCCTTCCATTTGTTTATTTAGTGAATCTGCTTTATCCATTTCAGTAGCAAAACGAGACGCCTTATAGAACCACACTTTGGGCAGCATGCCAGTCTTTCAACGGGCACACTCATGTATCTGCCTGAACCGTAGAAAGACACTGGATTTGGCCTTATGAACACGCAGTGAATTCAGGACTGCCTTCACATGCAGACACATTGCTCTTTGTAATAAGCTCTTTGAAGTTGTGTTACATTTCTGTCTCTGCTGTCCCGTCTAGAGTTTGTTCTAATCTTGCACCTATTGTGTCTGGTTTGACCTTCAGTTAACTGATTAAATAAAGCAGGTTCAGAAAATGGATGAATGTGTGTAATTTAGTCAGTTGTGTTTTTGTATTTCCATTTCTTTTACTTTATTACTGAGTTCTTACATTTTTAGGAAGACAGAAAGCACTAATAACCATTATACTTATTAGATGGTAAAATAAACTAAATATATAAACAAATTAATATGCACTCAGAGATATGTCCTTTCTCACCAAGAAAATTATCATCCTAAAAAGGCCCAGGAAATCAGGTCACAATGAGTGTGCTTATATACACACACAAATCCGGGATAATGCAGTTAAGGCACAAACCTGGTTTCTTAAAAACTTACGCCTATAGGTGCAAGTACGCTTCTGGAACTCTCCTTTGGCAAAACGCTACAACGTCATTAAACTGCACAAAAAAGAGTTAAGTGTCATTATCGGCCACAGTGAATCCGAAAAAAAGCATGAAGTCTGCGATTATTTTCATGTCTTTTAATAATATGTTGTCACACATGTGCACACTGGAGGCAGTCGATGGGCTTGACTAAATGTGTTGTTACGCCAGATCCTCAGAAGCAAACTCAACCTAACCCCACTTCCAGTTCCTCTGCAGGCTAAACTTCCAACTCCACGTCTGATGTCACTGACACGTTTCTTCCTGCCTCTCCCCTATAAAGCCATCATACCCTCTCTATTACTTCCAGTCGACTCAATCTATTTAGATTACTCTGGTTTTTGTATAGTTGCCTCGATCTCATTATTTTCTCAAGTATATGGGGTGGATCCCCAAACCTTTTCTTGCCTTTGCTCTTCTCTGCTTACAACGTGTAGTCTTTCATTTGCTGTGAAGCCTTTTTAACAGCCTTGACCTGAACCACTGATGATGTGTGGTATGAACACTGACCACTTTGTCACCCCATCACACTGTTTCAACATATCTATGCCAAATAGCTGGATGAAAACTAAACAAACATTTTATTTATAGGTTTCTGTTGCACACTGCACACTGCTTTCTGCTTGAAGTATAATTGAGCCCTACAAAGGACCCAGTACATGTGCCTCTTGCCTTACTTTATACCCAGTACTGCAGGGATAAATAACAACACATGTATTTTTACTTCAGTAAAATAAGTACAGTATTGTTTTTGGTGACTCGTTACTATTAAAAAGTAATCAGACTATGTAATACACGTTACCAGCCACACTGCTCCCAAGATTGAGCTGCTGACTTTAGTACTGTATGTTCAGCCCCTCAGCATAAATTTAGAAATTTATGAATGGCAGGAATAATGTGATTGCCAGAGCATTTGCCTCAAGAAATGTATCTTTTGAACACTTCTACCTGTGGCTGCTGAAAGCATGGGTGAAGCTATGCTGGCAAACAGAGTGTATCAGACAAAAGCTTTAACTGTATGTAGTTCATGGTTTACATAGCCACATAACTGGGTTACTCACAGAAAAATCTTCATGTGTTAACCTGGTTTCTAAGTGACCAATAACCTGGTTTCTGAAACCAGTTTCTGTGAATAAATGGGTTATTAATGCACATATAAGCGCACTGAATATGTGGCATGAATCAGAAGCAAGAAGTCTGCAGAATTAATTGAAATAAAAGTACCCCCTACCTGATCTACATGCTGGTTTCTACCTCTCTCCTGACGCTGCTGGGATATGCAGTAAAGTAATATAACCCTATATTAGAAATAATGAGTTCAGAAAAAAGACAGCCAAGTCCAACACAAACATCGCCTCCATGACCTAGTTGTGGCTGCGGTACCCTGTCACTCTCTGGTATTGTTGATCTGCCCTGACTTGTCTGCCTCACACTACTACTGTCTCGTGAACAGGTCAAACAATAAAGAGCCAGGACAGGCTGTTCTTTTTTTTTCTGCATGTTCGCTTTTCAATAGAAACCGATTTCACACGAGGCCTTTCATTCACCCCACTGTCCATTCGTAGCAAAGCTAGAGCTGCTCTTCTTTCTGACTTGTTGTAAGTATGGATGAGACAAATTATTTTTCCTGCCATCAACAAAGTTCCCAGATGATATTTCTGTCTTTAAGTATTCAGGCCATATGTTGGTCAGTTATCCAATTCATAACTTCTTTATTTTCAGGCAGAGGAGCAGAAATGGACAGAACCAATACACTTTAATATTGTTGTGTGTTCTCATCCTGTTTGTTTTCTCTTGGATCTAAGTCTGTTTATTCATATTTGTGTTGGGTTTTCTGAGTTTGTTTGCTTATAACTTGTCTTAAATTGAATAATCTTGTAAGAGTTTACATTGATTTGGAATCTTATTTACTTCTTAGATAACTGTTGGATGGTGTAAAGGGCACTATACAGTATAAAACAAAGATTGATGTATTGAATAATATATGTAATCATACTTTGAAGTATGTGCCTCTTTGATGATGGTCTCTTGCTTACAGGGCCGGTGTGTTAAATAATGCTGACTGAGGCAAGACATGTTACAGTGCATCCGGAAAGTATTCACAGCGCATCACTTTTTCCACCTTTTGTTATGTTACAGCCTTATTCCAAAATGGATTAAATTCATTTTTTTCCTCAGAATTCTACACACAACACCCCATAATGACAACGTGAAAAAAGTTTACTTGAGGTTTTTGCAAATTTATTAAAAATAAAAAAACTGAGAAATCCCATGTACATAAGTATTCACAGCCTTTGCTCAATACTTTGTTGATGCACCTTTGGCAGCAATTACAGCCTCAAGTCTTTTTGAATATGACGCCACAAGCTTGGCACACCTATCCTTAGCCAGTTTCGCCCATTCCTCTTTGCAGCACCTCTCAAGCTCCATCAGGTTGGATGGGAAGCGTCAGTGCACAGCCATTTTAAGATCTCTCCAGAGATGTTCAATTGGATTCAAGTCTGGGCTCTGGCTGGGCCACTCAAGGACATTCACAGAGTTGTCCTGAAGCCACTCCTTTGATATCTTGGCTGTGTGCTTAGGGTCGTTGTCCTGCTGAAAGACGAACTGTCGCCCCAGTCTGAGGTCAAGAGCGCTCTGGAACAGGTTTTCATCCAGGATGTCTCTGTACATTACTGCAGTCATCTTTCCATTTATCCTGACTAGTCTCCCAGTTCCTGCCGCTGAAAAACTTCCCCACAGCATGATGCTGCCACCACCATGCTTCACTGTAGGGATGGTGCCAGGTTTCCTCCAAACGTGACACCTGGCATTCACACCAAAGAGTTCAATCTTTGTCTCATCAGACCAGAGAATTTTCTTTCTCATGGTCTGAGAGTCCTTCAGGTGCCTTTTAGCAAATTCCATGCGGGCTGCCATTTGCTTTTTACTAAGGAGTGGCTTCCGTCTGGCCACTCTACCATACAGGCCTGATTGGTGGATTGCTGCAGAGATGGTTGCCCTTCTGGAAGGTTCTCCTCTCTCCACAGAGGACCTCTGGAGCTCTGACAGAGTGATCATTGGGTTCTTGGCCACCTCCCTGACTAAGACCCTTCTCTCCCGATCGCTCAGTTTAGATGGCTGGCCAGCTCTAGGAAGAGTCCTGGTGGTTTTGAACTTCTTCCACTTACAGATGATGGAGGCCACTGTGCTCATTGGGACCTTCAAAGCAGCAGAAATTTTTCTGTAACCTTCCCCAGATTTGTGCCTCGAGACAATCCTGTCTCGGAGGTCTACAAACAATTCTTTTGACTTCATGCTTGGTTTGTGCTCTGACATGAACTGTCAACTGTGGGACCTTATATAGACAGGTGTGTGCCTTTCCAAATCATGTCCAAGCAACTGAATTTACCACAGGTGGACTCCAATTAAGCTGCAGAAACATCTCAAGGATGATCAGGGGAAACAGGAAGCACCTGAGCTCAATTTTGAGCTTCATGGCAAAGGCTGTGAATATTTATGTACATGTGCTTTCTCAATGTTTTTATTTTTAATAAATTTGCACAAACCTCAAGTAAACTTTTTTCACATTGTCATTATGGGGTGTTGTGTGTAGAATTCTGAGGAAAAAAATGAATTTAATCAATTTTGGAATAAGGCTGTAACATAACAAAATGTGGATAAAGTGATGCGCTGTGAATATTTTATGTGTTCTCACTGGGTCTGAATTAATAAACTTAATCTACATAAAATATATATTGCAATAAAAGGTTCAAAATGAAATGCACCTGTAATACAGTACATCCTTGGAACAACAGGCAAAATAATAAATAAATAAATAACATTTTTGAAAATAAAAAAAATTAAAATATAATAAAACACACAAAATAGTCAAGGGCTGCGCATTGGCACAGTGGTAGCGCTGCTGCCTCGCAGTAAGGAGACCCGGGTTCACTTCCCAGATCCTCCCTGTGTGGAGTTGCATGTTCTCCCCGTGCCTGTGTGGGTTTCCTCCCACAGTCCAAAGACATGCAGGTTAGGTGCATTGGCAATCCTAAATTGTACTTGGTGTGTGTGTGCCCTGCGGTGGGTTGGCACCCTGCCTGGGATTGGTTCCTGCATTGTGCCCTGTGCTGGCTGGGATTGGCTCCAGCCGACCCCCATGACCTTGTGTTAGGATATAGCAGGTTGGATAATGACTGGACTGACTGACAAAATAGTCATTTAAAACAATGCAAATATATAAATTCTTCAATGCTTCAGCTTGACCCAAAGATATATTTTTATTGTGGTTGCAATGACAAAATTGCATACAAAATAAAATGGCTGTTTCGAGTGTCCTGCACACTCTCTAAATACCTCGTGGCAGGTTCAAAAAGCTACAATGTACTGCACTTTTACTACGAGATATTTAACAGACATCATACCTGTGACTGAAAATTTAATAACATTCCACAAATGAACAAAATTTGACAAAATTATCATCGATATACAGTATACACAATACAATACGCAGCAAATCAGGAAAATGAAGACCAATATCAATTACTGAAATGTAGCTTCCAAATGAACTTTTAAAGCTTGGACACTTGCTCTGCAGTAAAGTGATCCATATCACAGTTATGATATATTTGAAAATTTTTATATTCAAATATTTCTTACAATTTTTAAAAGCAGCATATAAATTGGGCACTTGATAAGCTTACAACTCTTACAGTTCATGCTTATTGTTTACTTTTTTGCATTATTACTTTGTAGTGTTAAAAAAAATAATATTGTATGAAAATGCTGCGCTGATCAAAGTGTCACCCAAGGGGATCACCTCTTCATCTCACCCTATGTGCCAGCCCTGCTTATTTAGATTTTAGGAAGACAAATAACTCTGTGTGCTGATGCCTTTTTTAGATTAGGCACATTTTTCAGATCTTCCTAGTATGTGTGGCATGTCAGATTTGCAAAGAAAGTTGCTGTTTATGGAAAAAAAAAACAATGGGCAATGCACAAGATTCAAATCAATGTCAGCTCAAAGCCACAATCTACTGTATTGAAAAGGCCATGTCTCAGAGGGTCGTTCAGATATGTTACTCTTTCTAAACTAAAATGGTAGCATTTATGCAGGCACTTTCCTAAGCATGCCAAAATGTCTGTTCAGAGTCTAAGCTTTCTCAGCCCTTTCTCCAAGCAGCGTGTGGAGAAGGAGTTGTACTTCTGTGTTAATTGGTCATTTATGAAGGGCCATGACGTTTTTAACACTTCTGTACCTTTCTCTGTTTCTTAAATAGTACAGCATTTCTGACTAGACATTTTCGACACTCCGTCCTATGATTAGATTTTCTACTCATGAATTATTTATGCCTCAACCCGTTAATCCTTCACATTAAACCTGCTATTTTGCAGGTTAATTTCAGGGCCATGGTTGCCCCAGTAACTGAGCTTGATTTTGTATAATCTTTGTTTCTAGAACAGGCAGAGCCTGAGTGCTTTCCAGAAGGAAGGATTAGCGAATTATTCGCATCATTGGCCTCACAGATCACATAATTCTGGCTTTATTTGTTCCAGAAAAATGGGTTTAGCAAACTCCAGTTTTTTTTCTGGAAATGAATTAGTCCTGATTCTGTGGATTTTGATTTATATTAGACAAGTTTCACACTAATCTTCCTTTCTGGAATAGACCCCAGGCATTTCCAAAGATGTTGATTCCAATTTTTCGGAGAGCACCAAAAAAATGTTTTATAGACTGGAGCAGATCAGAATTTCTCAGACCTTCACTTTTCCCTTTTCAAATAATTTATCGAAAAAGATATTTTACGATTGACACAGAAGTGTGTATGGGATGAAGCTAAGCTGTCCTCTATTGGCTTGATTTGCATCTTATTATTGTTTGATTGCTGGAAAGAGTTAAATGTTCTGAATCTTAAAAAGCTAGTCAATTAAAATCAAAGTAAAGAAGTTATTGCAGTAGCAGCAGTAATTGGTGTCTAATTAAAGAAGTGGCTGGAACAAAAATCGGTGCCCACAGCAGCCCTCCAGGCTCTGAGTTAGTCCACCTCCTGTTAATTTTTTTCTTTTGTATGACTTTTTGAATCTCTACAGTATATGTTTTTAATAAACTGTACAGTATATCAGTTATCTACATTCCAAAGAAAAATAAAGTCTAAGGTTTGAACACAAGTTTTCTTCTAAATGACAATTTAAAAATATAGGTAAAGGTTTAGGTGTTCTATTGGATACTATCAGTGAACAAACCTAGTTTTTCAAAGACATATAATCTCTATTAAACTACAGCTGATTCTTAAGTTCTTCCTGTCTCTGGACATGAAAAATGCATTTTAAAGAAATAAATTTGAAAACTTACTCTGCAAAGGTGGGTTTGGACCCAGTGGTTCTGTGTCGATTAAATTATTTTGCTCTCACCTGGCAGCATGGTGGCGCAGCTGTCAGGTGTTGCTGCCACACACACCCAACACCTTAGTTTCAAATACTGCACCTGTTTGTTGCCTGTGTGATGTTGGCTCTTTCTTCCTTTATCTCTGTGGGTTTTTCTGTCACATCCACAGAGTTGTCAAGTTTAGGTCAATTGGTGACTGTCCACCAGCTCAGATGTATGTTTGTGTGCCCTGTGATGGACTAGCAGACCCTGGATTGTATTAAGTGAATTTGACAATATATTTACTGTATATGCTTAATTATTATCATAATTATTGTATTTCTCGCTGTTTTGCTTTCTTTTATTTTTTTTCCTGAACTTATTTATATACTCATATTTATTTATTTGAAGAGTTCCTGTAAAAAGATAAATTTCCCACTGAGGACAAATAAAGTTCTATCTATCTATCTATCTATCTATCTATCTATCTATCTATCTATCTATCTATCTATCTATCTATCTATCTATCTATCTATCTATCTATCTATCTATCTACCATATTCTATGACAAGCAGGCTGTGAGTCCTTTAAGTTCTAGGACACAGTGTACATGTCTTCAGCTCCCTTTGAATGTGATGTGCACCAAACAAAGTATCTAACTACTAAAAGCAAATTCTTATTTGTGCCTGGGGCTGTCATCCCTGTTCAATAAAACTATAAAAGTTGACCTTTGGTTCATGCTGAAATCCTTGTGCCTCACTGGCTCAGACTAGTCATTGGCCCTGCTATTAACTTGTTAATGATACCTGCCCACATCTGCTGTTTTTCCATAACTGCCTGACCTGACTAGAGTATTTTGCATTGTACTGTAGCTTTGACAATGGGTTTAATGAAGCTGTATTGCCTCATGAACACATGCCTATTTGTCAGGGGGCAATTTAGCATTGGCAGTCAACCTTACCTGCATGTCTTTGGACTGTTGGAGGAAACTATTGAACAAGGAAAACATGCAAACTCCATGCGTGGGAACACCAGGGACTTGCAATAGTGCTACCTTGGTGGAACTGGGATGCTCATGTAAGAACTTCTTGTACCTATACTGTATGTTGCTGAACATTCACTTCCAATTCATCCATTTTCTGAACCCATTCCGAGATTAAAAGCATTTTTGCACAAGGATGTAACTGTCTTGGAAGAAGCACCATAACATCACAAGAAACATTTACCGAAACTTGCACTCACTCACTCTAAGCCAGTTTAGAGATGCTAGTTAACCCAGTATACACATCTTTATGATAAGAGAGAAAATCTGAATCCCAGGAGAAATATATACATGTTCATATTTACCAATTCAGTTTCTGATTCTGCTTATTCCATTTCAGGGTTGTGAGAACCACAGTCAATCCTAATAATATTAAGAATAGGAGAAGAATCCACTCTGGACAGAATACCTTTAAATTACAGAATGCACGTTATATAATTCTAGCTACCTGCTATCTTGACTAAGTTGGTTCAGTAAATAGACAGATGGATGGAATGACAGGCTCAGGCCATGCTGACAGGTTTCAGCCCAGTTCCCTGATCATTTGTTCACACTAGCAGGCGTAGATTCACAAAGCTCCTTACGACTCCTTGGTTCCAACAGTCTGGGTAAACATTGTATTATTGTTTGGGATCCACACTTTGACTATCTCTATAATGTTATGCTACTTGTATTGTATATTTTTTAAAATGACAGCTGCCTTCTTCAAAAGTTAACAGATTCAAGGAGTGACAGGACACAGCATGAACTGATATGCAGTAGTTAATGCAATAGTCCAACAGGGTACATTCCACGAAGCATATGATTGCATCCTAATAAAGATAATGAAATCTGATAAGATTACCTGTAAGGGTGGATTGATTGCTCAGCAGTAGGAAGGTATGGAATTTAAAGGCAAGGTTTCCATCACGTGTCTCAATTGTATTCCTGTACACTTAGTGTGAAAAAAAAAACAAATTGTACCCAGAAACAGAGGCTCTGTTTTTACAGAAACAGACACAAGAAAAGCATTATTTGGTGCTGTTTTGCATGAGTGACTACCACTGGAGGGAAACTCAAAGGGCTAATGGTAAAGAGATCTGGAGGAGCATCAGCTACTCTACAATGACTGCTGGTTATAGTCAGATTAAATATGCAACGATAGGTGGAGGAGATGCCTCCAGCCAACATACATACGTTTGAAGTGGACCCGCTTAGAGCTTGTCATGATCTGGATTTTGTTTTGAATATTTTTACAGGTTTTCCTTGTCCCAAAAAATCTTTTGAAGGTTTTAGAGATCAGGGGATCTTGTAGTCATATTAGTTTTATGTTTAAAGTATGTTTTAACTGTGTTAGAAACTAAATATTATACTGTAAGTACACTGACAAGTTGCCAGCTTTGCGATGACATCAGCAATAAGTCGCTAACAGTTTGAGCTGAGATTCAATCACCCAAATGAGAAGCTTTAGTGCCAGCGGTAGGGGAGGCTATAAAAAAAAAAACAGCAAGCCTGCCAAAGATGCACAGATATCATCTGGTGCAGCAATAGTTAGCTGTACTTCAGAAGACAGCGAGCTACCTAAAAAAGTGGTGTAAAGAGCAAGAATCCATTGAATTGGTGCCACAAAGTACCACACGGCATTATAATATGTTTCTATGCAGTACCATTTTGTTTTCAATATTGGTGCCACCATCTTGTGACCTTTGTAGAATAACCAGTAGTATGTGACACATGGCATAATGAACAGAAAGATGTAAAGGTCAATGGCATCCACCCCCTCATTGTCCAAATGTTGTGGATATACCAAAGAAAACAATTAGCATTGTTATTGGTTGTTCGATCAGATTTTTGGTAACAAATCCTCTTGTTATTTTGACTTGGACTTTCGTCTTTTGTTTTGGGTCTCGCTATTCAACAACTCTGGTTTTTGACCGCCCAGTGCGTTCTTTTAATTATGATTTTGATTTCATTTTCCTGGGCTTGTTGATTTGATAAATGGTTTCCTGCATTATGGGCTTTCCTTGTTTTAAAGCCTGCAAACCATCTCCTAATTCCATTCTTACTTAAAAACAGTTCAGTCAATAGAGCTTGTCTGAAAGGACAATGCCTGAATATTTTCATGTTTTCAGTACTCTTCACTTAACTCATGCTGCTATCTCAGTCTCTGATTTAGTACGTGTTGGACATTGTGAAGCGCCAGCTACGGTCTGTTTGACACCCTCAGCACACCACTGCCTAGATGTGCCATTTAATATTTGCACTGACTGCACAGAGGAGCAGCCATTTTGAGTAGAGATGGCTAAGATAACTAACCAATGACAAAATTGGTAAGACAAGATTTAGTAGTACAGCCTAGGACTTGAGACATAAGTTACAAGTAGAGTATCGTAGTGAGAATCTCAGAAACCAAAAATAATGAATAGGGCCAAAGCCAAAATGTTAAGTGTAAATCTCAGTTGATGGACATTAAATAGTTCAAAACCAGAGATTATTTTAAATGTTCAAACAGAAAAAATAAGCGTGTTGGCTTGTATCAAAAAATACTATAGGATTGGGTTGTATCCATAAAAAAACACTATAGGTATTGGGTTGTATCCATAAAAAAACACTATAGGTATTGGGTTGTTTCCACAAACCTGAATGATGAATGTTCCGTGTTGCTGGCTTAGGGGTTGTTACACTGATTATGTCACTCAGAATTATTTAATCTTGCTAGATCTCTCCTCTGACTTTGACATCGTCAACAACCAGATCCTCCTTGCCATTCTCTCTGACCTTGGCATTACTGGGACTACACTCAGGTGGCTTCAGTCATACTTCTTGGGCAGATCCTACCATGTTTCCTGGTTTGGAGAGATGTCAAAGGTGTAACAGGCAAACATGGGGGTGCCCCTAGAATTGGTACTGGGCCCGCTCCTCTTTTCACCATCCACTCCTCACTAGACCCTATCATTGAGACCCATGGTTTTTCTTAGCAGTGGTATACTGCCATATCTGTTATTCCTTCCAGAGTGCTATGTAGTATCCAATAGCATCTCTGCATGTCTCACTGATATTGCAACCTGAATGAAGGTACACCATCTCCAGCTCAACATGGCAAAGACATATCTTCTTGTTATCCCAGCTCATCCATTTATTCAGCACCCCATATCTGTTCAGTTTGTCTCACTACTGCTAATACTCGCCAACTTGGTATGCAACCTGTCCTCAGCTGTCGTTTAGGGTCCATGTTGATATGGTTTCATTCTTGCTGATTTGTTTTATACAATATCCACCAGTTCAGACCATATCTCACAGAGTGTACAACACAATTCCTTGTCCAGGTTCTGGTCTTCTTAATTTTATCCATCTCCAAGTCTTCACTGGCAGGAGTATGGGCACGTACCATATATACTCGTGTATAAGTTGGGCCCTGAAACCCGAAAAATCAATCATAATATCAGACCCCAACTTATACGCCCATTCAAAAATACGACTTTTATTTATTTATTTATTTTTATTTTTTACATCTTCTTGTACTGGGTACAGCCTCCTTTCTGCTCTCAAAACAACCTCAAATTTTCATGACATGAGATTTTCATGGCGCCGCAGATGGCAGCCTCGGTGCCTCGTTCCTTGGTGCTTTCTCTGTTTTTGTTTGTTTGTTCCGTGATAAGCTGTCCACCTCTGATCACATACAGCAGAGAGGAACTCTTACACATCGGTCAATTCGCTGGTGAAATTTTTTCACCGTCTTTCACTCAGACGGAATACTTTACAGAACTTTTAGTCGGAGGAGCAGCTGCCCTTTACGGAATTAGAAGGAGACGCCGACGAGGGAAGCGAGCCGGAGCGCTTGTTAAACTGCGCCACCGGGGATTTCGAACTGCGCTCCCTTCAATTCACCTGGCGAACGTCCGCTCTTTGGCCAACAAGATGGACGAACTGCTTCTGTTAAACAGAATAAACACGGACTTTTCCAGATCTGCTGTCCTGTGCTTCACTGAAACCTGGCTTGGTGAGCACATCCCCGATAGCGCATTATACCTGCCGAGCTTCCAACTTCTCCGTGCGGACCGCGTCATGGAGCTCTCGGGGAAAACGAAAGGAGGCGGAATCTGTTTCTACATAAACGAAGGTTGGTGTACAGATGTCACAGTACTAATCAAAACATGCAGCCCTCACTTAGAGTCTTTTTTCATTGACTGTAAACCGTTCTATTCACCGCGGGAGTTTTCCTCGTTTATTCTGGTTGGTGTTTACATCCCACCTCAGGCCTGTGTTAGTGAAGCATTACAACACCTGGCTGACCAGATAACTAACATGGAGCACAAACACCCGGACTCCCTGCTCATTGTTCTTGGTGATTTTAACAGAGCAAACCTCAGGCAAGAACTGCCAAAATTCAGTCAGCATATTAAGTGTCCTACCAGGGACAAAAACACACTGGACCACTGCTACACTACATTAAAGGATGCTTATCGCTCTGTCCCTCGTGCTGCCCTGGGACTCTCTGACCACTGTTTGGTTCATCTTCTCCCGACTTACAGGCAGAACTTAAGATCTGCAAAGCCTGTGGTGAAAACGGTGAAGAGATGGACCAACGAGGCAAAGCTGGAACTACAAGCCTGCTTTGACTGTACTGATTGGAGTGTTTTTGAGTCTGCAGCGACAGACCTGGATGAGCTTACTGACACTGTGACATCCTACGTCAGTTTTTGTGAGGATATGTGTGTGCCCATGAAAACTTTTCGCACATACAACAACAACAAACCCTGGTTTACTACAAAACTCAGGCAGCTTCGTAAGGCTAAGGAGAAGGCCTACAGAAGTGGGGACAGAATCCTGTATAATCAAGCCAGAAACACATTGACAAAGGAGATCAGAGTAGCAAAGAGGTGCTACACTGAAAAGCTGGAAAATAGGTTTACAGCCAACGACCCTGCATCAGTGTGGAGAGGTTTGAAAGACATCACCAACTACAGGAAACCATCCCCCCATACTGAAGAGAACCATCAACTAGCCAACGAGCTGAATTTGTTCTACTGCAGGTTTGATAATCCCTCTTTCACACCTCTCACCCACGCCAATCTAAATACAGTCCCAGCACTCACTACCAAGCCCCTGCCCCTCCCCACTGACACCATACCTGCACTCAGGATCTGTGAAGGGGACGTGAGTCAGCTCTTCAGGAGACAGAAGATCAGGAAGGCACCAGGTCCAGATGGTGTGTCACCCTCCTGTCTTAAAGTCTGTGCTGATCAGCTGGCCCCCATATTTACACAGATCTTCAACAGATCCCTGGAGCTATGTGAAGTTCCCTCCTGCCTTAAACGTTCCACAATTATCCCGGTTCCAAAGAAAACCTCCATTGCAGGGTTAAATGACTACAGGCCAGTCGCCCTGACGTCTGTGGTCATGAAATCCTTTGAAAGACTGGTGTTGACCTACCTGAAGGACATTACAGACCCCCTGCTTGACCCCCTACAGTTTGCTTACCGAGCAAACAGGTCAGTGGATGATGCAATCAACATGGGACTGCACTACATCCTGCAACATCTCGACTCTCCAGGGACATATGCTAGGATCCTGTTTGTGGACTTCAGCTCGGCGTTCAACACTATCATTCCAGAAGTCCTCCACACCAAACTCACTTGGCTCACTGTACCAGCTCCCATCTCCCAGTGGATCAAAAACTTCCTGACAGATAGGAAGCAGCAAGTGAGACTGGGAAAAATCACATCCAGCACACGAACAGTCAGCACTGGCGCCCCCCAGGGATGTGTCCTCTCTCCTCTGCTCTTCTCCCTCTACACAAATGACTGCACCTCAAGAGACCCGTCTGTTAAAATCCTGAAGTTCGCAGATGATATGACAGTCATTGGCCTCATCAAGGACAGTGATGAGTCTGTATACAGACGAGAGGTCGAACAGCTGGCCCTCTGGTGCGGTCAAAACAACCTGGAGCTGAACAAGCTTAAAACTGTGGAGATGACAGTGGACTTCAGGAGGAGCCCCCCAGTGCTGCCCCCTCTCACACTACTCAACAGCATTGTGTCCGCTGTGGAAAACTTTAGGTTTCTGGGATCCACAATTTCCCAGGACCTAAAGTGGGAACTAAACATAAACACAATTGTTAAAAAGGCCCAGCAGAGGTTGTACTTCCTGCGCCAGCTCAGAAAGTTCAACCTGCCTCAGGAGCTGCTCATCCAATTTTACTCTGCAGTAATCCAGTCTGTTCTCTGTTCATCTATCACAGTCTGGTTTGGCTCAGCCACAAAACAGGACAGGAACAGACTTCAACGGACAGTCAGGATTGCAGAAAAAATCATTGGTGTTGATCTGCCCTCCATTCAAGACTTATACAGATCTCGAGTCAGGAAACGGGCAGAAAACATCATTGCAGACCCATCACACCCTGGTTACAACCTTTTTCAACTTCTTCCCTCTGGTAGGCGCTACAGAGCACTGTACGCCAAAACTACCAGACATGTGAACAGTTTCTTTCCTCAGGCCATCACTCTCATGAACACTTAAGTCAATCTCACAGCATCAGGGACAATACTAGGTAAAACCGGAGTCCAATTCCTTGTATGTGTACATATACTTGGCCAATAAAGCTGATTCTGATTCTGATTCTGATTCTGATTCTGAAACATTCCTTTGAGATACTGGTTCATGTTGACCTCCTTGTATCACACAATTTCTGAAGATTTGACAGCTGCACATTTATATTGCCAGTCTCCTTTTCTACTAGATCCCAAATGTGTTTAATTGGATTCAGATCCGATGACTAGAAAGGCCACTGAAGAACATTGAAAACATTACCATGTTCATGAACTGAAACCAGTTTCAGATGACTTTCCTTTGTGACATGGTGCATTATCAAGCTGGAAGTAGCCATTACAAGATTGGTAAACTGTGGCAATGAACTCAAATAGGCCATGTGACTCAACCGATGATTGATTGGTATTAACAGGCCTAAAGTGTGCCAATAAAACACTCTCCTCACCATTACACCACCACAACCAGCCTGAGTTGTTGACACAAGGCAGGGTAGGTGCATGGGTTCATACTGCTGGTGCCAAATTGTGATCCTACTATATGTGTGCCTCAGCGGAAATCAAGATCCATCAGACCAGACTACATTTTTCTAGCTCTTAAGCTGTCCAGTTTTGGTGACCCTATGTCCACTGTAGCCTCAGCTTTCTGTTGTTGACTGACAGGAGTGAAGTACAATGTGGTCTTCTACTGCTGCAGCCCATGCACCTCAAGGTTCAACATGTTGTGCATTCTAAGATGCTTTTCTGCTCACCACAGTTGTACAGAGTGGTAATCTGAGTTACTGGAGCCTTTCTGCAGTGGCATAGCTGGGGGGGGTGGCAAGGGGGGACATCTGTCCCCAGGCGCAGCATCCAGGGGGCGCCGAGTTGATGTTCCTGGAGGGTGCGCGAAATCTTCAGTTGTCCCCGGGCACTGAAAACCCTAGCTACGCCTCTGCCTTTCTGTCCACTTGAACCAGTCTGGCCATTCTCCTTTGACCTCCCTCATCAACAAAGCAAAGATCCCCTGATCAACCTTTGTCCACAGACCTGCTGCTCACTGGATGTTTTTTGTTTGTCACATCATTCTGAGGGCGGCACGGTGGCACAGTGGTAGCGCTGCTGCCTCGCAGTAAGGAGACCTGGGTTCGCTTCCCAGGTCCTCCAGCGTGGAGTTTGCATGTTCTCCCCGTGTCTGTGTGGGTTTCCTCTGTGTGCTCCGATTTCCTCCCACAGTCCAAAGACATGCAGGTTAGGTGCATTGGTGATCCTAAATTGTCCGTAGTGTGTGCTGGATGTGTGCCCTGCCCGGTTTTGTTCCTGCCTTGTGCCCTGTGTTGACTGAGATTGGCTCCAGCAGACCCCTGTGACCCTGTGTTAGGATATAGCAGGTTGGACAATGACTGACTGAATGACTGACATCATGCTAAGAAAACTTGAGAGACTGTTGTGCATGAAAATCCCAGAAAATCAGCGGTTACAGAAACACTCAAACCAGCCCGTCTGGCAGCCAACAATCATGTCATGGCCAAAGCCACTGAGATCACAATTTTTTTCCCCATTCTGGTGTTGTATATGAACATGAACTGAAGCTCCTGACCCGTGTCTGCCTGATTTTATGCATTGCACTGCTGCAACATAATTGTCTAATTAGATAACTGCATGGATAAGCAGGTGTACAGGTGTTCCTAATAATTTTTCATAGTTAAGTATATATAGTTGTGTTGAGTTGTATATATATATATATATATATATGGAAAATGCTTGTGATAAATTCCATAGCACTGTCAAGTGAAGCAGTTTTTGACAAAAGATTTATTCTAGCAAAGTTACACTTTTACCAGAAGTGAATTTCTGCTCTTGGCAGGTTCTGTGATTTGATCAATTTTAAGTGGTGGTGACAGAATGTTTACTTTTATGGTTAACAGTACAAAAATGCTACAACAGGATTAATTGTGGGCTTGATGACACACCGAGGGTCATTGAGCATTAAGACTGAACCTTTCTGCCAACAGTTGGCCACTTCAAAGAATATTTTTTATCACTTTTGATATTTGGCTATTGTCTTAATCCAAGATGATTTATAAGATGTGTATACTGTACGTATAATTGCCTGCATGTATTTTCTGCAGTTGATGCACAGGTAAGTTAACCATCTTGCTCAGGGTCACACAGTGACCACTATATGCCAGCTTTATATGGCACAATTCCATAGTAAACACTGCTTTGAATTCACTTTAGTTGACCCGTTTAATTGTGTTTGTGTGTTTTCACCTGCAGAGCTGGCAGGTGACTCACAGGGTCGGAAATCTTGAGTTTAAAATCCAACAACTTAACAACCAGTTCACACCGCCCGTAACCAGCAGACCTTGCTTTTTACAGTATATATTACCTTCTATAGTGAGGCTTTGAAGCTACCAAACCATTTCCATGTGTCTCTAAAAGGAACACTCTCATGCCAAAAGTGATTCTTAGAATACATTAGCATTACACAACTGCCTTAAATTGGTTTGACTAAACATGGACATGTTTTAAAGCTTTGTATGCAAATGCTCATAACGGCAATTTAATTTAGATTCAAACAAAGCCAGCAGTTTCATGGTCCGACTCACTCGGGGTCATTTAATATGACGACTGGTCCAGTAGCCTTGAGGTTTACAATTAAGCCGGCAGACGTGCTCTCTGAAGAGCATCGGCACAGCAGACGCTATATGAAGGTGATCCACCGGTACAGAACAACAGTTTCCGTAATTTTACAGCTGGAGTTCTGCCAAGTAAATGACAGTGGAGTCACTGGGAGAGTCACCAGGCAGAGATGACCCTGTGACCTTCTGCTTCAAAGCCAATTTACCACTGGGACACGAGAATGCGTCTCCTAGACTCTCACTCTGAACTTTAAGATTACAGTACTGCGCAAGGCGTACATTTCCATTGATTACATGACTTTTTAAACTTTTCGTCGTGAATGAGTGCATTGAAGCAGACTGAACTAACCTCCCAGCAATGCCATGGTGTCCTGTGAATAGACAGAAGGATCACCGTACATGTGTTAGGCACTGGGTCAGATAAACATATTTTATTTTGTGCACTGGTCGTGCCCAACGTTAGATGCTGGTAACGCGTTGGGAAAAACTCCACAGCAACGCCCACTGCCAGAGAGGACAATTAAACCAGCAGCAGGAACAGAAATTCAGCCTCCGCTTACACGTACAGCGGACTGACAGCAAAGTCCAAGACAGTCAAAGGGGACCACCGCACTTCGCTGTCCTGCCTGCTTGTCCACTTTAACTAACCGAGGCTTCTAGGGTGTTAAAATCGGAAAAAGCTGAAGACGTTTATATGGGTCATTTATTTTAATACAGCAGAACCGAGTAAACGCATATGATTCGCTAGAAAAAGTTTAAGAAGAAACTTGATCGATGATGACATTCATCCTGGAGGAGTTCAGGCATCCATTGGGATAAAACAGAGAGACGAGGAGAGTGATAATCTGCTTTCGCGTGTACGGATGCGTGAATACTGTTTGCGGATCAGAGTCGGGTAACCTGAACAGATTGAGCAAGCCTGCGTAGAAAGTGGCTTTCTTCTGTCACCATTAAAGCTCGCGCATACAACCAGGTAAGTAACCTTGGTTTGCTAATGGAAATGATTCTTCATCGGTCTCTTCTCACTTTCCTGGGGATTTTTCTGCTTGTTGGTTTCTCTATCGACAGACAACAGGTTCTCTCGAGGGAGTCACTTATATAAACACACACACCTACAGCTCAGGTTTTACTACATATTCTCCTTTTATCACTTAACAAGTACGAAAGTGCAAGTCAAAGGATGATTTCGCTTTCATTTCAAATAACAGGTGTTTATCAGTTTACAGTTTTCGAATGACTCTTCCTTAATAAAAAATAATTCGAGTCGCAGGCGTCCTTGAGCGACGAGACTTACCTGAATGTCCGCTGGTGGTCATCTGATCCGTGGTCTCGCTTGTGTTAAGAAATCAGAAACAAGCAGTTAAACGAAGCGCATGTGGCAGAGTAAAAGAAAGTTACAGTTAAAGTGAATTACTCTTAAACCATAACTCATTAGAGTGCAATTTAAGACTAGAAGCCTGCTTCAAATCAATCCATTGCTATAATATATACCAATGAGAAAATATGAAACTTGACAGTTTGTTTTTTGATTATTCCTTACATAGTACACGCAATTTAATATTTGAATTAATCGCAGCACGTCAAGTACAGAAGCTGAGGTTAGCTGAACTGGACCCCCGTCGGACTGTATCAGCACTTGTAGGTCCGTAGATGATATTCGAGTCAAATTAGTCAAATACTTCTAGAGATTTTCTTACAATGTTCAGAACTAACAACTATTTCAATATGTACTTCGCTGTATAGCAAAATATCTTTAGGAGTACTTTGAAATTAAATAAGGCTCAACATATCAACCCTTAGAATATCAAAGAGCATTTGAGAAAGCCACATAACAGTTTGATCCATCCATCCATCCATTATCCAACCTTCTATATCCTAACTACGGGGTCACGGGGGTCTGCTGGAGCCAATCCCAGCCAACACAGGGCGCAAGGCAGGAAACAAACCCCGGGCAGGGCGCCAGCTCACCGCAGGGCGCACACACACCCACACACACTAGGGACAATTTAGGATCGCCAATGCACCTAACCTGCATGTCTTTGGACTGTGGGAGGAAACCAGAGTACCTGGTTACCCATGGGAAGAACATGCAAACTCCACGCAGGGAGGACCAGATAAGTGAACCCGGGTCTCCTAACTGCGAGGCAGCAGCGCTCAGTTTGATTGTAATTTAAAAAAGTACCATCTTTATAATATACTACACGTAATACTCTAATAATATTCAAATGAATTTTGTTCTTTCTTTCTGGACATTCTTTATTTTGGGAAAATTTGTTAGGCTTCAAAGATTTGAATTTCTGCAATATCATGTATTTTTGTTACTCTTTCTATAAATGTTCTTTCCCTTTTAAATATACTGCTGTAATAAATTAGAACTATTATTACTACTACCACAACTAATAACACTCATACATTTCATGTAAGGACTACCAAATACAGAGCCAAAGTATAATTTACACCTGTTCCCAGGTTAAGTGAATTGCGATCCACAGTGAATCAAATATGAATAGATAATCTTATGGTTAATGCAAAAGTGAAGTGATTTATATTCATTGTATCACAAATGGGATAGATGGATCCTTACCTGGTCCGATGCACATATAATGGAAGGACAGGGGGATACCACCTACTGTGTTAGGGCTGTATAATGTCCCAATGCAGGATGTGGCAATATCCCGTTGTTGGATTTGTCCATTCAGAAGCCCTGCAGGTTGCTGTCTGTGCCACCAGAGGGAGCCACTGAGAGCAGATATCCCCAATTTGAGGGGGTTCCGCCTGTCCCCAAAGTACTCCCTCTGTGTAGTATTGTGGCACCAGAAGTACTCCCGGGTCCAGCATAGGAAGACAACATTTGAAGGATGTTTAGGGTATTCCCTTCAAAATAAACAGTGTTTAAACCCAGGACAGTTATGAGTGTGGTTGTGTCTGGGGTTTGGGGCTCTGACATTTACACTTAATAAAGGGGTGTTTGCGTGGTGTCTGTGTGTCCATCGGTTGCTATGTCTCTGGCATTCCAATAGTAGTAATAAAATGCATTGCATTTGTCTTTCCAACACATGGCATGTCACAAACATTAACACTGCTTTTACAGGTCCCATACCAAATGGCATATAACAGAGGTGTATGCATTGCTTTTGTCATTCTAACAGCTGGCACACACAAACTTCCAATGATCATTTTACTACTAGAAATGTTTGTGACCTAATTAACTCACCAGCTGATTATCAATATTGGATCAGGTATGTTGAGGCGGGCAATACCCAGCCTTCCTTCGTCATCTTCATCGAAGCACCTTCTAGTTCTTTTTTCATTCCATGTAAACCTTTAATCGCAATGTGATCAAATCACATTCTTGTGACTAAGTTGTGTCTCCTTTTCAGTTTACTTGATGTAATCACATGTTAAGATCAAATGTTAAAATATTAAATTGTGTCCAATTGATCGGCCTTTTTTTCACTTTATATATATGTATGGGCAAGGGATGGGCCCTGAGAGACCCTGATCTATGTAATAGGAGTAATAATAATAATAATTGTTTACATTTATATGGTGCTTTTCTCACTACTCAAAGCGCTCTCCACGCAGGGAAGAACTGGGAAACAAACCCACAACCTTCTTACCTGTATCTCCTCAGACAGTACTAAGTATTGTTCAGCTTATTCATTCACTGAAATCTGGAATAAAGGTTTTGATTCTTTTTAATTTTTTTTCTGAAAAACGATACATTTTTCAGTCCATTAAAAATCCATTAAAGCTAAATGAAAGAAATCATGCAAAATAATGACTGGATTATGTAAGATTAACATAATTAAAATGTGTAGCATAAAACCAGAAGTATTGTAAAATGGCATACCTAATTCATGTAGTAGTAACTTTATCATAATGTATAATTTGAATGAATAAATGACACTGAACTGATATAACATGTATATGTTGAAAACAATGCAGAAGTATTGAGCACTGTAGAAGCAGCATCCATAATTCATCTAAATAATTTGAGTGGGTTTGTTTCAGTGTATATATATATATATATATATATATATATATATATATATATATATATATATATATATATATATATACAGTCATATGAAAAAGTTTGGGAACCCCTCTTAATTCTTTGGATTTGTGTTTATCATTGGCTGAGCTTTCAAAGTAGCAACTTCCTTTTAATATATGACATGCCTTATGGAAACAGTAGTATTTCAGCAGTGACATTAAGTTTATTGGATTAACAGAAAATATGCAATATGCATCATAACAAAATTAGACAGGTGCATACATTTGGGCACCCCAACAGAGATTTTACATCAATACTTAGTTGAGCCTCCATTTGCAAATATAACAGCCTCTGGACGCCTCCTATAGCCTTTGATGAGTGTCTGGATTCTGGATGGAGGTATTTTTTTGGTATTTTGGAGATCCAGGTAGGTGGAGTTGACAAACGCGTGAAGTTCAGGTATGTGTAGTTGATTCCAATGGGCACCAACAGGGTCTAGCTATTGACCTCCAGAGCTCCGCTCAGTTACAACATTGTTAATATTAGGGTCATGGGGCATCCAAGTACTGTCACATGTTAGCTGCACCTACTTGGAGGTCCAGGGTGGAGGCTCAGGGTTGCAGTGATAGCAAACTCATTTAATGCAGAGTTTTCGGGAAGTACTGTAACTGTTAGTAATAATATTTTAGCAAAACAAAATGCACACATTTTGCAAGTTTTAACCATGCAAATGGTTATCAGACATATGGATTATGCGACACGAGTTACATGAGAATTTTTTTTCTTTTTCCCATGGACTTTTTCACATCGTTAGGCACTGTACACTGCTGGTCACCTATCGACCACATTGTGTTTTAATGTTCAATGTTTTATTTCTGCACGAAAACATGAGATTACATTTTTTTTCTTGGCCCCCACTACAACCGACATAGGGTATGTAACATTTTTTAAAAATATATTATTTTTGGGGGGAGTATTCCTTTAATTTTGAGTAAGATTAACAAGAAAAATACAAATAATTACAACAGTTCCCAAGACAATTTATGCCACTGCTTAAAAGAAGATCATTTGGTTTGTTTCTAACGTTAGTTAATATGTTAATGTGACACTTAAGACATTTATGTCAATATATCTTCAAACTGCTATTCATAACACCAGCAGAGATGACATCAATTAATTTGAATTCGATATATAAAATTAAAAATTCCATTGGTTCATTTTTGGCGTATAGTCCAAATTACTTGAAGAAAAAGCAGCTCCTTTTATTGATATTCTTTTCGTTTAAATGTGCGCTTTTAATATTCTGAAGCAGTAGCGTAGTTGGCTTGACCTTATTAGCAGGCCTAGTGTCTGGCAAAATATAACGTTGGATTAACAAATTGTAACGTTTCAGGTCTGCTCTCTGTGACCATATACCGCTTTTAGCGCCGTTCAGAACAACAGACGTATGGATAAACTTTGAAATAAAATTTTAATTAATCAATAAGTGCTCCAGATGTAATGAAAAGCGCTACCTGCTATGTAAATACGAATGTGTGTTTTTCCGGTCTACAAATCCATACCGTTGACTGCGTCTTCATCAGATTTTGCACTGATTCCCCATTGGTACAGAGAAAGACGATTAGCTAAGCCTGGTTGGTTCCCTCACCTCGGGGAGACCAGGATACCCCAGCCAGTATATAATGAAAAACGTTTTGTTTGTTTTTTTGGTCTAGCCATCACTGTCGGCCATTTAGAACGAAACTGAAAGTTCCCTGATCTTCGGATAAGGACTGCCCCTGAGGCTGATAGGATAGAGGAGGTCTGTCCGGTGCCGGTATCGAGTGCGCAGCATTGGTAAGTTCTTCTTGCTCTACTAAAGTCACACTATATGATTTGTTTTCATTAGTTTCAAGGGTTTTGTGAGTGAAGCAAGTCGCACATTTGTCTTTGTGTTTGAACGCAGGCTGCGACCCTAATTTCCTTTGGAGTTTCCTATCGAGTGTCACGAGTGACTTCGCTGCGCTGAATAAAAACGTCGTCTTTGGTCGGTACTACGTTTGGAAGTACAGATTGATCGTTAACCGACGTGAAGTGTATTAACACGTAGGGCACAGTTACATTCTTATACCCCTAAAACGCACAAGTTCTCCGCCAGTCCGCATCCTCAAATCGTCTCACGGCAACGGCGCTTCGCGGCTCGTAAGTACGGCTCTGCTCAGCAGCCTGTCCTGCATCCAGCGACCGGGATGCCCGGACTAGTGATTGAAAGCTTTTCAGTGGTTTCCATAGTTTCTTGGTTTTGTTTGGTTATCAGTAGTAGCTGCGGTGGGTTTACTTGTTAGAAACATAAATCTCAAACTTTAAAAATACGTTTAGGACGCACTTTGGCTTTTATATATGTGTCAGTTTATGGGCTTCTTTATGGGCTACATCATGTGTGCCACTTCCTGGGCTAAGTATTATCCAGGAATATTGACAAGCAGGTATGTTACGTGTGAGAATCCGACATACAGTATACGGTGGGTTTCAGCGTAACCACTGAATGGCCAGGCGTCTGGAAATCTACCTACTGATGTGAAGTCAGCGCTGCATAGCTTTTCAGACTTTCATATTAAATAAATAAAGTAATGATACGCAAGTTTTAGTTTATATTGTTCCCAATCTTTATTTTATATAGCACCTTTACGTAGAAATCACAAAGTGCTTTGCCTGAGACTAACGTGATGTGACGCACCCCGTACGGTAAGACTTCATTATGCCAGGTAGACATTTGTTTGCAGCAGGAAAGTACCAAACGTAAGGAACAGTTACACAGACACAAGCAAATAAGCCAAGACACAACAACTGAGTAAGAATTTTTAATTCCATTACCTATCAGGATGCTGCGTAATTCCGAATTATTATTTTATGCACCGTTTAATGTAACTATTCTTTCTTTGTGCTAATCTTAAGTATGTGCACTTATGATAGCATTAGTTGTCAGTTTTTGTGCCTTATGCTTTGTACTTTCCTGCTGCCAACAATTTTCTCACTGGGCAAATAAAGATCTAGCTAACCCTAACTTAAATCTGCAGCCTGATGGCAACCCCTGAAACTTAGGAAAAGGAGGATGGTGACTGTCTGACAAAATCGAGTTGGCATATAAGGAGCCAGCTGAACTGGGAAATCGGGTATTTAATTCTGTACTTTCCAGTCGAGCACGTTAGCTATTAAGCCATTGAACAGCCTTTAATGTCATGCATTATGTTTGACTCATTAGGTAGTGCTTAACCCCCCATACCTCCCACCTTTACGGATTTCACAGCAGTTAGTTGTGCTGCCTCACAGCTCTAGAGACCTGGGTTTGAATCTGGGTGAAGAGTGCAAGAGATGATAAATTTCCTCCCATATGACCAAAAAAGTGTGCTTTACACTGATTAGTGAATCTGCATTAAAGTTTACCTTTTGATAAGCTAGCGCTTTTTGCTATAATGTATTATGCATCCATCCATTTTCCAACCCACTATATTCTAACTACAGGGTCATGGGGGTCTGCTGGAGCCAATCCCAGCCAACACAGGGCGCAAGGCAGGAAACAAACCCCGGGCAGGGCGCACACACACACACACACACCAAGCACACACTAGGGACAATTTAGAATCGCCAGTCCACCTAACCTGCATGTCTTTGGACTGTGGGAGGAAACCCAAAGCACCCAGAGGAAACCCATGCAGACACGGGGAGAACATGCAAACTCCGTGCAGGGAGGACCCGGGAAGCGAACCATAATGTATTATTATTTTATTTATTTATTTATTTATTTATTTGTTGAGCTTGTTTTAAAAGCAAGATTACCCCCCAGGGATACAAACAATGCTATCTGTTTATGTTGCCAGGGCTTAAAACTGAATTAAGTGGGTTCAATAACAGATGGACCCGTCCATAGTGAACACCATCCATACTTAAAAATCCTGGTTCTTTAATGGCATTTTCCGGTTTTTCTCCACTGAGTTGTGTGGTTCCTCGTAGATCTATTGCTTGACAAAGTACAATTTCATTCTGGGAAGTGTTGTCTGCATATGAAGTTGGTTCTATGTGCTTTGAAAAGCCTGCTAACATGTAGAAAAAAAGCTGAAATCTTTAATGTATGGTAGGCTACCTAGGAGGACACTTAACAGATTAAGAAAACCTGAACTTAGTCTGAGTCTGAATCCTTTTAAAATTAGAAACCCATTGATATGTCACAAATCTGTAACCATCTATTCATGGTTGTTTACTCTATGGAGCCTGTTACGGGTCTAAACAAATAAAAAGTTCTTTCTATAACCTTCATGTGGGTCGTTTGGGAACCAAAAATGGTTCCCCTATGGTATTGCTCTGAAGAACCACTGTGTTGCCCTTATTTTTAAGTGTCCCAGCTTCTCTCTTCGCATTTGTCTATACCTTTCTACAGTTGTGGCGCTCACTGTTGAAGTGCACTAGTGATAAGAATTGAACTGGCACACTTACAATTTATAGGCCAATGCCAAGGTGATTGTCTGCAGTTCATGTTGGCATTTTTACAGTTAAATATGTTAGCATTAATATTGAGCTATCATGAATAACTTCTAATAATTCATTTTTATATTTTGGCTTCAAATGACACAATAAAATAAGTACACTGCAGTAGGCTAAGGAAAGTTGATTCTGTTCACTTCAGTTAGTTCTTCTAGGACACAGTGGCCCTGTGGTTGGTGCAGCACCTGTCTTCAAATGACTTCAAATCCCAGTCTGGTCCTTTGGTAAGTTGTGTCCTGGAGTGTTTTTCTTTTTTTTTCAATGATTTTTAAGGGTATGTAGTTAAGCACACTTACTGGTGGATGAGCGGCTCGCACCTGAGCGTGGGCACTCACTGGGTTCCTTCTGCTGGAGTGGCCACAGGCTAAAAAGCAGGCAGGGAAGGTAAAGGAGAAAAGACAACGGAAAATTTAAAGAGTTGTGCGATCGTGTGAAGAAGTCTGACGCAGGAAAGGTGTTCATTGTCGGGCAGCCTTGACTCTGTTGATATAATTACAGGGAGTAGGACTGATAGCTGGTGCAGCAGTTCTCGAGAGCGGCTACGCTCGAGTCTGCTGACCATTAATGAGCAGACAAGAGCGGAGAGAGGCCACCAGAATCAGAAGCAGGATCTGATGCATAGTGGCGGTCGTTTTGAGGGCAAGGAGCCAGTGTGAACTGCAAGGCACCAAAGAAGGTGGAAGTTGGGGTTTTGTGGTGACTGAAGGAGATGGCAAACCGGAATGCAGTGGCTATGCAAGGAGAAATCATTACGCAGTCCTGAAGGAGTACCAAGGACGACCTCAGGTGGATTACTTGGTTTCTTAAAAATAATGTTGTATTTATTTCTGTATTTATTTTTGGAGTACTTCTGAAGACACTGGTTTTAAAAGCATGATTTTATGAACTTATTTATTGAAGTTAGAAACAATACTTAAGCACTTTTTGGACACTTTAATTCTCTGTGTTAATTAAACTTTTGCACTCTTTGTGAACTAAAAGTCTTGCCTATCTTCTCACTAACCTTGAAGCCCATTGGGAGCCCTAGGCAGGGCAGACAGACATCGCCCCTCATTGTCCATAATGGGTAGTTGGCATTATTAGATTTCGACAAACTGTGGAGGGCAGGGTCCTCTTCAGGGTCCAGAAGACGTGCCCCTTCATTAGCACAAATGGTGGCCTTTTGTGTATTTCCCATGGACGTTAAGGAACACGTGCCCCTTGGTGTATGGAGCGTGTACACTTTTACTTTCTTAAGTTGTACCCAGTACAACAGTAACAGTGCCCACTCTGTATCATCAAAGTTCAACGTCCCTTCCTCTCAGAGTCTGGAGATCGCACCCCTTAACTTCTATAAATGGCTCTCCTCAGTTGTCCGCAGACTATGTCACCTAATGGATTGACCAGCTCTATCCGTCAAGATTACAGATGTCCTGGGACATAAGGTGGGGCCCATGGCTATGGGCATTGGGGCATCACAGCGCCTTAGTGAGTTTTCCTCTGGTTACTCCATTTTTCCATTCACAAAGCCATGTATGTGGAAGGTTATTTGGGACTCCACATTGACCCAGCGTAACTTAGGGAGCGCGGCCTGTGAAGGGATGGTGTCCTGGCCAGGTAGTAGTAATGGCAGTATTGTTACGTGTAAAGAGGGAAGTGAAAATTGTACTTGTATATCTGGATAACATGCAACATGTCGCCACTTTCTGGGGCCATGAGAATGTATTAAAATAATAAATTCATTTAATTTCATTTGGCTGCTTGGCTGCAGGGACAGACTATACCTCCCCACAGCCCTAAAAAGGATCAGAAGAATTAGCAATGGGTGGATGGATGATTTCTAAACAATAGACCAAATTCAAATTTGAACCAAGAGTTCTGAATACATTTACAGATATAATATAAATAAATTAAAACACAACATTTAAACACAGAAAGGCATTTGTATTACATTTTTAAATTCTGTTGCTAAAGCTCATAAATGTTAAAAATTAACATATTGGAATTAGCAGTTAGAATGTACTGTAGCCCCACTTACGGAGTTCTTTGAGATTTAAAAAGTCACTGACCAAACCTGTTAACCAAGCCAGCTGTTTCATAACACAATGAAATATTTAGTGAATTATTGCAAAGTAAAAAAATGAAGCTTAACTCTATTATGATCAATGCAATAGTTTATTTAGAATAAAAAAAATAAATAAAATGTACTAATGAAGTTCTTTGAAAACATTTCCTTTGCCAGTGTGAGAAGCATTGAGGAATGTGCTGACCTTTGACGCAAGGGCTTTGCCTGGGCCGTCTGACTGACCACCACCCGCTGTGTTTAAGGGGTAGTGGAGGAAAGGGGGGCAGAGGGGAGGAATTGAAGGAAATGTAAGCAAATGTGTCTAAACAGTTGAGGGTTACTGGGCTGAGAGGCTGTGGGTCGCCCTTCCTCTTGAACCTTCCAAAAGAAAAGAAGAATGCGGTTGGTAATTAATAATTTTAATTTATGGATGAATGGCTCACATACCAGTGCTAAATCCTGCCTTGCTTCTGATGTCACTTGGGTAGGTCCCAGCCTAAGACGACCCTAAGGCGGATTAATCAGATTCAATAATATATGAATGAAATTATTTTCCTGTAGTAAAAAATGTAAAAATATTTTTTGTTCTTATTAAAATGCAATGCCTAATGAAACAACCAAATTAATGGACTATTAGTTGGGCATGTAATGCCACCCCTTCAGTTTGGGAAATCAGTACACAGAGAAAGGTTAGGATTAGGATTAGGGTAAGGTTAGGGTTGAAAGCCTGGTTGATCTCAGAGGTTCTCTCATTTTCACCCATCAGCATACAAGGACTTAGTGATTTTGGAATAACATTTTGTATGTAGAATTTTTTGCTCTTTCTGTCATGTTTTGTTTAGTTTTGTGTCACCCATTTACGTTTTTGAGTTCTGGAGAATTTTTATTTAGCTTGGGTTCCTTACCTTGATAATAACATAATAATGTTATCAAATGAATTTTTGTGAGATTTCTCACCTCCATGTTTGGTTTCATACAACAACCAACATTGGCTGTCATGTTGTTTTAGAAATAACCCACAGGAGTGTGGCACATGATGTCATACACGTGATGGGATAAAAGGTCAGCTCTGTTGTCCTGTGACTATGCGAGATTGTGGATACATTCCATTAAAGGTAAAGATTCTTGTTTTGATCTTCTGGCTCACAACTTAGTAGTCACGTTTCTTTGATCCAGACATTTGTTTCACATATACGGTTTGACGATACTTCGTTTTAGTGACGTGAATAAAAAATGTTTCAATGTTTGGGCGATTTGAACTTGAAAACCCCTATGGATCTCGTCCTCATTGGTCCACCTCATTTTTCACAATTAATGAAAACCTCTAAATACATTAAGTGTTTGCACACATGCACCTTTTATAACAAAGGCATGGAAGCCGATGAGGTTATAGTCATGGAAACAAGCACAACAGAATAGAGAGAAACCTGGAGACTGAGATATTTGAGTGTTTAGTATGGACACACTAACACACTAATGTCAGAACTTTGGTGGACTTGGGGCGCAGTATTATGAGTACAATAAGCAATGTTTATCATCATATAGGGCAGTGGTCGATGGCAGAGACCTCTTACTGCTTTAACAATTATAACCATTCATGGCTTGGCTTGCCACTGGGTAGCTTTTTCTGCTTACAGGTAGGTTGATGGACTGCAGATCAATATGTGGATTTCCATTTTTACTTCTTTTAAAATAAATGAGGAGGCTTTTTAAAATGTTCTGTCTAAAACCAAAGTATTTGTGCTCTCACAGCTTTCCCTCTCTCTTTGTTCCTAATGGAGCTGTGAGAGGTTTGCGCTTCTCTGACTGTAAACGTCCAAAGGCCTGTGAGTGCTTTTTCATATTGTTTAAGTACTTTAATCTTCTTTTGTAAAATTATGTGAATGTGTACTTAATGTGTCTGCTTTCTAAACCTCAGCATTCTTTTTCCGTAATAAAATGGCATTGGTGTTGCATTTCAAGTAGCGATTTAGGAACAGTATATTAAAAGACTTGCTTTTGTTTGGTTTAGCGTTCCTCGTCTTGGCAAATAGTTTACTTTTCTTACAGTTCCTCACCTTTTGTGTTTAGTATTTATGTTTTATGTGATTGTGTGCTTTAGCTTTTATGTTAAACTAGCTGTACCCCGTGGTTGCTCCCCCATAGTAATGAAACAGGACAAACTTTAAAAATCAATAGACGTTGGCACTATATCTGATCATATTCAGCTTTGACGGGAGAGCGTTCCCCAAATGGGTAGAAAAGCACACGGCTGTGATATTTCTACCAATCAGCAGCTACCCTCTAAAACACACGTAGCTCTGATCTCTCTCTCAAAAATGTCAAACGTTACTTTTTAACAATCAGTAGATGATAATGTCTGTTGAACAAACAGGTATCGCTAGCTAAGCGGAGGCAAGGTGCACTCCAGCACGTGGCAAGAGGTAGAGCAAGTCAAACAGAGGCTGGCACATGAGTGAGGAAGGCCCACAGCCACTCTCTTGGATTTGCATAAATACCTCGGTACCGCAAGCGAACTATGGTACTTCGCACGATGAGAGAAGTCACAAAATCAACCGGAAAGTTCAAGCAAATTATAGAAAACAACCAGATCTAAATCTAGGTAATTCCCTTGTGAAAAGCGGACAGACATACAGACAGAACACGCTTGGACCACAAAATTTTTAAAACCGTTTCTTAGCGAGCACCTATGGGCCAAGGGTAACCTACATTCCAAATTTCAAGTCCCAGGTCCTCATGGTTCGGGAGGTTTCGTGATGAGTGATTAAGTGGTATTTGGCTTTTATATACAGGTATATAGATAAGCACTTTTTGCATTTGGGTGTGAGAATGAGAGAAAAACAGCCTGATAACAAACAGGAAAACACATGCTGCACATTTGAAACCTCGCCTCCCAATGTTAAGCATCAACCAGCTTCATTAGCATAAATAATGTGTGACAGATAGAGGGCACCACTGAGCCCCAAACTCTTTAAACAACTGACACACAGACAGTCATGGGTTCAAACCAAAGGCTTTTATTATAAAAACATCTTACAAAAGGTTTCTCCCAGGTCACACAAGCACAAGTATAAATAATATTCTTCTTTCTTTCCTCCTTCCGTCTGTTCTTCCTCTGTCCACCTCCCTCCAGCTAGTGTTGTCTTCCTTCCTCCCAGCTCTGACTCTCTGTAGGAGGCGGGATGGCTTCCTTTTCTGTACCTCCAGTGCCAGGGCAGATCCCAAAGGAAGCACTTCCAGATCAGTTATCCCAAAAAGTATGGATCATGAAGCCCAGAATCACCCCCTAGCGGCACCCATGGGACCTGGCAGGGCTGACTGTCAGCACTACATCTCCCATCATGTCCCCACATGGCTGCCGGCGGTTCTGGGATGCTGCCTTCTAGTGGATGGGGGATAAAAATATACAAAATTAGGCGCTTTCCCCTATTACTTTCTTATCTTGTTCTCCCATCCGGGTAAGGGTTCTGTACTCATCCTGACTGGGATGCCAGATAATCCTGCTTGGCACTTACAAATGAAAAAACTAATGGAACCTTCCAGTGTTCAGCATTGTACATAAAAACACACTGAAAGTGAATCTGACAACTTTGAGTTGCTGTAATTTGATGTCAGGTTCAGAATTCTGTGTAAATGTTTACACAGTTCTGATTCTTTCAAATAAACGTTTAACAGATTTCTTGAATTTTAACATCCCTGGTTTTTTTGACTATAAAATTTAGATTATTTCTTTGTTATTCTGTATGTTTTTTTTCTCCTGATCACAGCCTTTTCCGATGCTAGCTTCTACCTCCTAAGAGTACATGTGATTGATTAAGTAATTATGAGAGAGCCACCACTACCAGCTGCAGCAACAAGATTCCCAAAGCAAGGAGCATACGCACAGTTGCTCAGGTTTATTAAGTGGCTACTTTAATTCAAGGACCTTCCCAACTTATCATCCGCTTGGGAGACTGCACCTGAAGTGTCTGCTGTAAATGTGTCGCTTGATTGCTGAAGATCTTACATTCACACTGCCAACAAGTCGCCAATCGAAAAACGGTGCTCGCTAAAGCCTGGCCTCTTAGCGTTGATCGTTAAAAGTGACAGTGTTCATTTTGAGGTGTGTTTTGTGTTCCGTGTGGTGTCACTGAAATAAATAAATGAAGCCAGAAATAAATACATAAAGAAGTAAGCATCAAAATACACCGATTTCAAGAGACATTTACATAGTTTTTGCTTAGGTAACGTTTTGTTATTATTTATTTATTTATTGATCCTCACATTTCACAATACATTTATTTACAGTATTTAATTTTGTATTTAATATTCTTCCATATCTTTGAACGTAAGTGGCCAAGCTACAATGTGGATGACATGTGCACATATTCAGCAGATTAGGCCCAATGGCCTCTTGTCACCTCTGTTGTGTATGGTGGATGCCCATAACAGACTTACTCTTTACGTCTTTCTTAAATTGCATCATTTCAGGATTTGCTTCTTTCAGAGAGTGTTTTTAGGTCTTCATAGTTTCTCACATACCATCTACATAACTAAACGATGTAGAATGTTTGATTTGCATATTCCAAAGCTGACTGACGCCCTTCTCTTCCAGGACTGCTGTGTATCCTTCTCTCTACACTGCAAAAAATGAAATCTTAACAAGCCAGACAATCTTGAAAAGAGATAATAGATCTTGTTTTTCTTATTTTAAGAATAACTGACTTGAGTAGATTTGAATGTGTAAGATATATAATCTCATTTTTAGAAAATTTAACAAATTAACAAGTTAAACTTTCTCACTATATTGGCAGATAATTTTGCTTGATTCTAGTACCTTTTTCTTGTTTTAACAAGAAAAACAAGAAAAAATGACATTATATATCTTACACATACAAATCTACTCAAGTCAGTTATTCTTAAAATAAGAAAAACAAGATCTATTATCTCTTTTCAAGATTGTCTAGCTTGTTAAGATTTCATTTTTTGCAGTGTATGGATTTATCCTCCACCCACTGCCACTGAGTGTTGATATTTATAGTCCAAGTTCCTTCTACAACAAGTTGCCCTTTATTGTAAATGTACCCTTTAAATAGCTAAATTAACAGCATTGAACTTGACCATGTTCACAGGCCTGTCTGGCAGGTTACCCTGCATTGCTTCCTCATTGCTGTAAATGTTTATCTTCCTCATTTCACAATACTTTCTTTCTCTTTCACTAAGGTTTCATGGAGGACACTGGCACCATGGCCTAAGCTTGTGCAGTTTAGGAGATGATCATGGAGAAAACTGGATTCTCACGTAAAGGGGGTGCTGCTGGGGGCACCCCCAACCTGCCAATCGGGAATGGTAAATCAGATGGTGCCGTCGTGAAGTCCAAGGAGAGCAAGACAGGAGCAGTTGCAAAGATCACATCATTTGCTGGTTGGGACAACAAGAAGCCTTCAAGACAGATAAAAACCTCCGAGGATGAGTCTCCCCTGAAGAGGGGTGTCGTCGGCAGGTTTAGTTTAAAGAATGTACGTTTAATCAACAGAGAAAGCACACCACCAAGGAGAAAGGCCGAAACAATTGCTGAAATCCTCCCTGAAGAAGAGACACTGAGCTCAGGTGAATATTCTAATGTCAAAAATAACAAAAGGCACAATGATGTGGGCTGCTGGGGTGAACGCTGTTATGGGATGTCACTGTTAGAAGGTAATTTGGTCTAAGATGTCCACCTGACGTTATTTGGGAAAGAAACCTGGAAACTGACAAAAATCTATAAGATTATTAACAACAACACAGGTCATCAGTATAGTGTGTATGCAAGGTTCAAGGTGTATGGCTTTTATTGAGTCAGCTTTACACAAGAAATCATGAAATTTTCCTTCTCAATTGCATCCAGTAACAGACAGAAATGAAATAAAACAAACACACAGAGAGATTAAAACTTACACAGAAATTCTAAAAATGTTTGAAAATGTTTGAAAATCTTTTTTTTTTTGTTGCTGTTAAAACTACTTCTAGCAGTTTGATAGTACATTTAACCTAAAATGGGTACATGATACATTAAAAAAGAAAACTCTGCTTCTGGAATTATCTTTGATATCCATCCATTATCCCACCCGCTATATCCTAACACAAGGTCACAGGGGTCTGCTGGAGCCAATCCCAGCCAACACAGGGTGCAAGGCAGGAACAAATCTCAGGCAGGGCGCCAGCCCACCGCAGTATCTTTGATATTCCTTATTAAAAACATTTATGGTGTTTAGGAGAAAGGAATTTCTGGAGTGATTTGTTTGGGTTTTCAAAGCAGCTATCCTCCCCAACTTACTGAACTAAAGTTCTGCGTATAATGAATGTCTGTCATCAGTTGAGATGATTTCCAGTTATTTTTACCATTGCCCTCTGATACAAACTTTACTAAATCGTCTACATCAGCCCCAATTGCTTTAGCTGCATGGCCAGAAATCTGCTGGAGCTTTTTAAAATTTGCTTTGTCAGACTAATAAACCAGGTAATAAAGCTGAAAGTGATGACAGACTGGATCACACTACGGTAAAAGGACAACATGAGGTCCTTGTCCATTTTAAAAAGTATGATTTTACAGATTGCATGTAGAGAATATGTGTTTGTATTTTAGTTAAGACTGCTATCCAGGGTAGTTTCTACAGTGGTGTGAAAAACTATTTGCCCCCTTCCTGATTTCTTATTCTTTTGCATGTTTGTCACACAAAATGTTTCTGATCATCAAACACATTTAACCATTAGTCAAATATAACACAAGTAAACACAAAATGCAGTTTTTAAATGATGGTTTTTATTATTTTAGGGAGAAAAAAAATCCAAACCTACATGGCCCTGTGTGAAAAAGTAATTGCCCCCTTGTTAAAAAATAACCTAACTGTGGTGTATCACACCTGAGTTCAATTTCCGTAGCCACCCCCCAGGCCTGATTACTGCCACACCTGTTTCAATCAAGAAATCACTTAAATAGGAACTGCCTGACACAGAGAAGTAGACCAAAAGCACCTCAAAAGCTAGACATCATGCCAAGATCTAAAGAAATTCAGGAACAAATGAGAACAGAAGTAATTGAGATCTATCAGTCTGGTAAAGGTTATAAAGCCATTTCTAAAGCTTTGGGACTCCAGCGAACCACAGTGAGAGCCATTATCCACAAATGGCAAAAACATGGAATAGTGGTGAACCTTCCCAGGAGTGGCCGGCCGACCAAAATTACCCCAAGAGCGCAGAGACGACTCATCCGAGAGGTCACAAAAGACCCCAGGACAACGTCTAAAGAACTGCAGGCCTCACTTGCCTCAATTAAGGTCAGTGTTCACGACTCCACCATAAGAAAGAGACTGGGCAAAAACGGCCTGCATGGCAGATTTCCAAGACGCAAACCACTGTTAAGCAAAAAGAACATTAGGGCTCGTCTCAATTTTGCTAAGAAACATCTCAATGATTGCCAAGACTTTTGGGAAAATACCATGTGGACTGATGAGTCAAAAGTTGAACTTTTTGGAAGGCAAATGTCCCGTTACATCTGGCGTAAAAGGAACACAGCATTTCAGAAAAAGAACATCATACCAACAGTAAAATATGGTGGTGGTAGTGTGATGGTCTGGGGTTGTTTTGCTGCTTCAGGACCTGGAAGGCTTGCTGTGATAGATGGAACCATGAATTCTACTGTCTACCAAAAAATCCTGAAGGAGAATGTCCGGCCATCTGTTCGTCAACTCAAGCTGAAGCGATCTTGGGTGCTGCAACAGGACAATGACCCAAAACACACCAGCAAATCCACCTCTGAATGGCTGAAGAAAAACAAAATGAAGACTTTGGAGTGGCCTAGTCAAAGTCCTGACCTGAATCCAATTGAGATGCTATGGCATGACCTTAAAAAGGCGGTTCATGCTAGAAAACCCTCAAATAAAGCTGAATTACAACAATTTTGCAAAGATGAGTAGGCCAAAATTCCTCCAGAGCACTGTAAAAGACTCATTGCAAGTTATCGCAAACGCTTGATTGCAGTTATTGCTGCTAAGGGTGGCCCAACCAGTTATTAGGTTCAGGGGGCAATTACTTTTTCACACAGGTAGGTAGGTTTGGATTTTTTTTTCTCCCTAAATAATAAAAACCACCATTTACAAACTGCATTTTGTGTTTACTTGTGTTACATTTGACTAATGGTTAAATGTGTTTGATGATCAGAAACAGTTTGTGTGACAAACATGCAAAAGAATAAGAAATCAGGAAGGGGGCAAATAGTTTTTCACACCACTGTATGTATTTATGTGCAGTCACTATTTCTACCTTTTCCCCCAGAGCAATGGAGGTTGAGCATGCAGATTGTTGTCTATTAAAGTCAAATATTTATTTGATCTTTTTGACATTCAGAGTAAGATGGTTGTTATTGCACCAGTGTACCAAACAGTCCACTTGATTTGAATAATGGCTTACATCCTCATTGGCATGGTGTTGCTAGCATACTTGATAATAAACTTGGTAATTGTTCTTTCTCAGGTCACCTGTGTAAAGATTAAAAAAGTAAATGTGATAAAGCATAGCCTTGGGGACTGCTATGTTTGCATGAATGACTTTCAAAAATGTGTCCTGTGCTTTAACTGTCTGTGAACTATTTAAAGTGTTCCCACCAAGGGAGCCCCAGACCACATACACAGTAATGCCCAACACACTTTTCAAAATATTCACCCAAGGCACTGTCACAATAATCACCCTTTTAAAGATCATGCACAATAACAATAAATCAAACCAATTTTTCCTCTTTCAGTCCTCCAATTGTTGCCTGCTGCCTCCTGACTCTCATTCATCCTCTGTGAGGCGGTGGGCTTCTTTTCAAGCTGGGCGCAGGAATGCTTCCAGTGCAATGTCGTGTCTTCCTGGAAGCACTTCCAAGACATTTTAGAAAGTAGGGAGGTCCTCCCCCGACAGTGCCCTCTGTTGCCACCCAGGAACCCTAACAGGGTTGCACTTCCGGACTCCCCCAACTGCGCTGCCACATGAGGATCACTGACATGCTCCCTAGTCTCGGCTTCCACTGCTCCAAACAACATACAGTAATCCCTCGCTATATCGCGCTTCGCCTTTCGCGGCTTCACTCCATCGCAGATTTTATATGTAAGCATATTTAAATATATATCGCGGATTTTTCTGCGGACAATGGGTCTTTTAATTTCTGGTACATGCTTCCTCAGTTGGTTTGCCCAGTTGATTTCATACAAGGGACGCTATTGGCAGATGGTTGAGAAGCTACCCAGCTTACTTTTCTCTTTCTCTTGCGCTGACTTTCTCTGATCCTGACGTAGGGGGATTGAGCAGGGGGGCTGTTCGCACACCTAGACGATACGGACGCTCGTCTAAAAATGCTGAAAGATTATCTTCACGTTGCTATCTTTTGTGCAGCTGCTTCCTGAAACGACATGCTGCACGGTGCTTCGCATACTTAAAAGCTCAAAGGGCACTTATTGATTTTTGATTGAAAAACAAACTCTGTGTCTCTCTCTCTCTTTGTCTGCTCCTGACGGAGGGGGTGTGAGCTGCCGCCTTCAACAGCTTTGTGCCACGGTGCTTCGCATACTTAAAAGCCAAACAGCCCTATTGATTTGTTTGCTTTTCTCTCTATGTCTGTGACAGTCACTGCTCCTGACACGCACTCCTTTGAAGAGGAAGATATGTTTGCATTCTTTTAATTGTGAGACGGAACTGTCATCTCTGTCTTGTCATGGAGCACAGTTTAAACTTTTGAAAAAGAGACAAATGTTTGTTTGCAGTGTTTGAATAACGTTCCTGTCTCTCTTCAACCTCCTGTGTTTCTGCGCAAATCTGTGACCCAAGCATGACAATATAAAAATAACCATATAAACATATGGTTTCTACTTCGCAGATTTTCTTATTTCGCGGGTGGCTCTGGAACGCAACCCCCGCGATGGAGGAGGGATTACTGTATTAGTCTGACCAGGCACAAAGTTATTCCCTCGTCCAGGCGGCCAACCCATCTGGCCTTCTGTTCTGGCCCCCATCCGGGTAAGAAACTGTCCTCTCTCCCTGCCGGGACGCCTGTTCTCCTCCTACAAAAGAACGTCCTGAATCCATATTGTAATAATTGAGTTTACATTCATACTGTTCAGTTTCTCAGTCGGTATATGAGCCTGGATGGTAAAGAACGCTGAAGATAAACCAAGAAATAGTGCTCTGTCGTATAAACCAGGCTTATAAAGAAAAGTGCAGATTTGATGTAAGCTGACTAGCAGAGTATCTTCCACAATTCTGTTTATGCAGTAAGCAAATTAGCGGTTATATTGTAATGGCTTCGTCTCTGTCATTAAAATGTTTTTCACCAAATGTTCAAAGCATTTCATTGAAATGGAAGTGAGGGTTACAGGTCATGTTGACTGCTAGGCCTGGAGACCTTAGGAACTGCGGTAATGACTGACTGTTTCCATAGCTCAGGTACAATAGCACAAGTCACGGACGAGTTAAAAAGCAAGTGAAAAACTGGAGAGAGCTGCTTAAAGCAGGACTGTAGGAGCCGACCCGATATGCCATCTGGCTCCACTGACCTGTTGTTATTTACCTGCTACAATCCTTCCTCTACTTCAATGAAACCAAACTCCATCCCAGCATTATTTCTGGTATTTTAACAAATTAGTGCATTTTGGCTACTGAAATTGTTGGCTTCAAGTCTTATCCAAAAAGTCATTAAGCTTGTGGTCCTCGTCTATTGCAAAGTTCACACGTTTTTTTTAATCCAATCCTGTGATTGTTTTCATGCCTTTCCAAACTGCTTCAGATTGTTGTCATTAAACCACCTCTTGATTTTTTTCCTGTGCAGCTTTTTATTTTGTTTAATTAACGTGTTCAACCGCTGCTGTAAACCTCGCTTTTCTTCATCCTTGTTTTCATGAAGAGCATGTAGTTTATACAGCAGTAGTGCTTTAATCTCTTTAAGTGCTATTAGATGGTACACCTTGACAGCTGTTTCTGTAATGATCATAGATTCCCAGAATGGTACTGGTGATGTATCACAGATGGAGTAAGTTTTATTTTACAATAGTTGACACCATCCAAAGGGAATTAACAAGTACAAATTACAGAGTGGGCGGCACGGTGGTGCAGTGATAGCGTTGCTGCCTCGCAGTTAGGAGACCTGGGTCCGCTTCTCAGGTCTGCCCTGCGTGAAGTTTGCATGTTCTCCCTGTGTCTGCGAGGGTTTCCTCCCACAGTCAAAAGACGTTCAGGTTAGGTGCATTGGCGATTCTAAATTGTCACTAGTGTGTGCTTGTTGTGTGTGTGTGTACCCTGCGGTGGGCTGGCACCCTGCCCGGGATTTGTTCCTGCCTTGCGCCCTGTGCTGGCTGGGATTGGCTCCAGCAGACCCCTGTGACCCTGTGTTAGGATATAGCGGGTTGGAAAATGATTGACTGAAATTACAGAGTCGTTATTCTTACTATAGACAGAGAACCTGATGAAGTGATTCCCTCAAAGACAGAAAATGAGTCGGTGGTGGGGATTGAACCGACTCCCATGTGCTTTACAGTCCAGCGTTTAAAGGCCATGTCATTTTAAACGACTTCTCCAGTGATTTTCAGGTGTAGCCTTCATTCACATAATCTTAACAAGTCAGAGGCAGTCGTTGGCACCCTCCGTGAAGCTGATCGTCTCATGTGACATACCCTAAGAGTCACTACAACTAGTTTGGGACTCGCTCCAATGAGATCAAATGTGATTCATTTTATCGTTAGTTGTAGTGTGGGCTCTGTGTGCATTAGAACTGACATCCAATGAATACTCATCCAGAAGCAGAATGCATGAAATGTAGTGACAAGTAAAAAGGAACATGAGTGTTTTGAACCTATCAAACAGAAGAGTTGTATGTCTTTCTAATGTCTTGTGCTTTACATACTATACTACAACAGAATGTAAAAAATAAAAACAGAGCAGAGACAGTGACTGAACTCACCATACCTGTTAATCTGCTAACCCTTCGTAGAACAACGACTCCGTAAGGCAGCACAGGCGCTTTAAACCTCATCAACAGAAGAGAGGCTTGTCTGTCTGATGTCTCATGTATTATATATCACAACAGAATAGAAAATTGGAAAAAAGGTCTAAGATGGCAGCTGAACTCACCACAGCTGTTAACCCTTTGTACAGCGGCAGTTCTGTCAAACAGTATGTTATTGGTTGTAAGAAGAGCGGGAGAACACAAATAACAAGAACCGACGATGAGATTAGGAAATGCAGTCGGCCAATCTGACATACACCATGATTATAAGTCACATAATATGACAATGGCTATAGCCACTAGGCCACAGTCTAGATATTAGAGATTCCAGTCTTGATGTTGGAGAAAAAAAGGTGTTCTGATATTGACAGAGACCTCGTGTTTTTAAGCTTCTGACATGTGTTTTTTTTGTGTACTGCATTGTGGGTAGTTGAAATCCTTGCACTCTGAAACAATGCACTGTATACATTAGTCATATTGATGTATTTTAAGAAACTGTCAATGAGTGTTTCCAGCTATCTAAAGCTAATAATGCCTTTAGCAATATGCACAGCATGGTGGTGGTACCGCTGCCTCACACGTCCAGGGACCTGGGTTTGAATTCTGTGTTTTTGCAATTTCATCCCATGACCAAGTCACTGCCTGCATTAAGTTGGCATATCTTCTGTGACTGTGTGCTTTTTCCAGGTGTTTTCCCACATCCCAAAGACATGCAAATTAAGTTAATTATTGACTTTAGCAGCCCTTGTATGATGAAATGTGCAGGATGTACTAATAGCCCATCCAGTATTGGTGCCTGACTTGTGACCAATAGTACCAGGCTGACTGCTGGTGCCTTTCCATGGGTTTAAAGTCCAAGGAACTGCAGTCAAATCCTCTCCGGGTTTCCTGTCCTTGTGTTCACATATTTTCCCCTTATCTGGAATGGCATTGCCTGGTTGCTTCCTCGTTACCAAGGCATAGGATAGGTGAAACGGTGACTCTAAACTGTCACTTTGTAGTGAACGCACCGTCAAAGCCCTAAAATTCAAAGGAAGTGCATTCTTTAAAGAATAAGCAGCAACAAAGAGAACATGATTGCCGGTAGAGAGTTCAGTCCTCGGACGAAGGCGGATGTCTAAAACGTCACTAAGGCTGCAGAAGGTCAGACGGATGAGGCAGTGTGAGGTCATTCAAAGATTGATATGTCAGTGATAAGATCTTGTAGATGACTCAAGACCACAGTACAAGGCTTTAAGGGTGGATGTGATATGGTGCCAAGTTCTGATACACATGGCACTGTTTGCCAGTTAGCTTTGCACATATTGCTCTTTGTATAGGAGTGAATTGAAAAAGCTATAAAATATAGAATTACAACAGTCCAGCTGAGAAGCAATAAAAGAATGGATTAGGCATTCAGAACAGGGGAAGACAATAGGGTGGAATGTGTTCCAGATCACAAGATGGCATTAAACCTTCAGATTATAAAACACATGAAGTGACAGGACAAAAAAATGACCTATTTTTAATTCATCCATCCATTATTAAACACACTTACTATAGTCAGAGCCACTGACACATTGGAGGGACCCACACTGAATGGGATGCCAGTATATCACAGGGCATATCACACATATCCAGAAAATTTGGAGTTTTTAGTTAATCTCACCAATGTGAGAGCAAAACTGGAATACTGGGAGAAATCTGACATGGGGAAAACATCCATCCATCCATTATCCAACATTTATTTATATAGCACATTTTAATACAAATGATGGAGCTCAAAGTGCTTTACATGATGAAGAAAGAGAAAAAAGACAAAATAAATAAGAATTAAAATAAGGGAACACTAATTAACTTAGAATAAAAGTAAGGTCCGATGGCCAGGGAGAACAGAAAAAACAAAAAAAACTTCAGACGGCAGGAGAAAAAATAAGATTTGCAGGGGTCCGAGGCCACGAGACCGCCCAGCCCCCTGTAGGCATTCTACCTAACATAAATGACCTCAATCAGTCCTCATTGTATTCAGGGTTCTCATGGAAGAACTTGATGATGACGGTCATGTGATGGAAAAAGAACAGAAGAGAAAGTAGGGGTTAGTACGAATTTTGGAGCCACCATGAATAATAATGATAATTAATTGAATATGCGGAGCATCAGGATTAAACTAAGATGAAGCTATGAGAAAGCCATGTTAAAGTAATGTGTTTTCAGCAGTTTTTTAAAGTGTTCCACTGTATTAGCCTGGCGAATTCCTATTGGTAAGCTATTCCAGATTTTAGGTGCATAACAGCAGAAGGCCGCCTCACCACTTCTTTTAAGTTTAACTCTTGGATTTCTAAGTAGACACTCATTTGAAGATCTATACAGGCAATGCCTGGGCTGGGATTTGAATCAAAGACTCCCAAGTTATGACACAGCATTGCTAAACATTGTGCTGCCATGCTGTCTTACCCTTTAACTCACTGAATTCATAATTTATTGCTAAGTATCTCAAGTGCTTGCTTTTACTGCATACTGAGAAGGGTACATTGTAACTAAGAAGCTTGCATATTTATCTAAGATTGCTTGCAGTTGTGAAGTCTATGATAGCAATTGTTTGTATACTTGGACATTTCCAGTAGATTACTTGACTTCCTCAATGCCAATCTAGGTGGACTCTGACTTTCAGGTGTGTTTTGTTTCTAGCCAATAGCTTACTAGCTCTTTAACCTGTAATTATCGAGTTACTTTTAGAGTAAAAAATGTTGTGTGGTTGGTGGCAGTGGCTTAGACTTTTAATGTCTTCTTCTGCAACTTGGTGTGGCCATTCAGAAGGTGAATAATTAACTTCTCATTTACCAGATTAATTCTTTGTCTCTTTAACTCTGATTTTTAACTGATTGAATGAACGTTGAGTTCAAACCAAAGTTGAGGTGATTGCTTTGACCTCAACCCATACAACTTCAGTATTATCCTTTCAAGGAAACTGACTCTCTGCTAAATAAAAGTCAGTAATCCAAACTCCGGGGAGCAGTCTACAACTGAGCGCTAATCTTGAGGAGTGGAGTATTTCTGTTGGTGCCAGAAACTCTCCTAGAAGAATTTTAGTGGAGGCTTTCTCAAAGGCGCATCACATACTGGGACTCATCAGTCAGCATCAAACACATTAGGGGTTCAAATTGCAAATACAATAATTCACTTTAGGTCCAGTTAAATGTTTTGTAGGCTGTCCTGACAGCAAGGGTACAGAGAAGGAAAGTGCTGCATCGTCGGAGACAAGCAGAGCTCAAAGAATGGGAGATTGAGCCCACCAAATCGCCAAAATACAGAGCACAAATACAAGAATCCATCCACCCATCCATTATCCAACCTGCTATATCCTAACTACAGGGTCACGGGGGTCTGCTGGAGCCAATTCCAGCCAACACAGGGCGCAAGGCAGGAAACAAACTCTGGGCAGGGTGCCAGCCCACCGCAGGGCAATACAAGAATCAGAAACCAAGAAATGAAAGCATGAAGTCAAATACCAGCAGATCAAAAATAAATAAACCAAAATGAAAAAGACACAGAAAGACTTTTAGGATCCTAAAGTTGGATGACACGGCATTTCTAACCGAATGCTGGGATGTTCTCATGGAAACCGAAGACATGAATAACACAAAATGGCAGCACTTGTTGGGATCCAAGATAGCGTCCACGTTAACAAAAAACAACTATTATAACACAGGCTGCCTAAAAAGTTTCATTAAATGCAGCTCCATAGTAGTGGTTACTGGAACTGCTTAAAACCGAGGATTCCATGTTAAGGAACTACCACAGTGATGCAGTGAAGGTGTGAAGGACTGTATGCATTTTGGGTTTGTCCTGCATGGGTGTCAGTAGGTTTGTCTACACTCTTATCTCGTTTAGTCTTACCGAGGCACTGTTATAATTTTGTGGCTTTGAAACATTCTTGTTATTATTCTGGGTTAATTCTGTTATTTTGCAATTATTTTTTCATTATGATAATAATTTTCTTTATTTTGGGAATTTATGTTATGGTTGTTGCTGTAGTTGTGTGTCACTTACATTGAGAGCAACTCTTGCTGCTACCTTGTGACAGCTAGAAGTTGCTTTGTTGGATGTCAGCATCAGACACATCCACATTTTCAGATTCAAAAAAAGGAAAGCATGCTGTAGTTAGCAACTAATTATACGAGGTATAAGACAGGACTTTTTTTGACTTAAGATTTTTGTTTTTTGTTTTGGATGATCAGTTTGGTTTTCACCTTCTGGCATTTTTCCCTGCTTTATTTTGACTTTTGGTTTTTCCTTTCTCTTGCTTCAAAACCTTGTTTTCTTTTGAGTCCGCCTTCTCAGATGGAGTGTTTCAAAACATAACGTTCAAATCCTTGATAGGAACTTTAACTCCATGTATGGTTGGAAGAGGTTAGAGGTGGCAAAGAATTGCATTATAGCTCCATTGGAATCTCTGGGAAAAGGTCCATTTTAATGTCATTTGGTACAGTCGACACCACACTGAAAAGATCTTCATCTGCAAAGTACAGGCCTGTGATGGCTAAGATTTTGGACAGTAACACACAGTACAGCTCACCATTAGTCACCTAACCAGCCAATTTTCATTTTCTATGGATTGAAAAAATGATATTTGTAAATTGTTCTGGATAAAATGCAGCAAAATAAATGAGCATGATGAAATCTGCACCCTTTAAACTGTAATCCAGAAAATTGTTGTGTCCATTTTAAAAATTTCACCTTGGTAAGGGAACACATATGGCACAGATGATATGTGAGATTGACAAGGATGTTTAAACTCAAAACTTTAAATGCAAATAATGTAAATATTCGAGTTGTGGTGGCCCCATAGACCTGGGAGACAGGCTTCATACACCGTTAGGTCACTCTGTGTGTGGAGTTCTTCTGCCTGTGTCTGAGTTCTTTCCATATTCTACACCAAGATAGACAGACAGTACTCTATTTGTCTCAAGTGGGAAATTTGACTTTTACAGAAGCTCAAAAAATATAGAAACATAGCAGACAAGAATCCCCTTCAACACATACAAGAATTACAAAAAAGGGAAAAAATAACTCTTTTTGATTCGATAAAGATAAGAGAGCAATCACAGCACAACATTATACAGGCACACTTCAGTGGGTACAGTACTTGTATAAAAGAGCTCAGTAGTGTTCCTTGACACATTCCTAGCAAATAATTAGTTGGACAAAAATCCTCAATGTTAGTGTGTCAGAGAGAGGATGTGCAGCATTTATCATAATGGCCATCAGTTTTCTCATCATTCTCTCCTCCGGCAGGTCAAGAGTGAATCCAGTAATTTAATTCTATTCAGTCAGAAGCGCTGTGACAAGTTCTTAGGTAAAATGCAGATACAAACATAGCCAAATTACTAATAACATAATCATTACACACAGAGACACGGGCAGGAAAACAACTAATTAACATAAATGGACAAATATTGTTAGGCTCCATTAATTAATTGTTGAACTATGGTTAGTTGGCAACGAAGCAGAGGAAAATAAAAATCTCAGAGAAAATAAACCTCTGGAGGGTCACCATTCAATATTAGAGTTTGTGCTGGGCTGTTTAATCTGTTGAGAGTCTTTTCATCTGTTAGTTCCAAGGCTCCCAGTATCTCAGATGTCTTTTCCATGGGCAGGAAATCAGCTTAGCAGTAGAGCATTGGCACCAAGTGGCACAGTAGGATACCAAGTAGAGAACAGGATTGAGGAGGGTTAGTAACAATTTGTATTTATTGTAATGCTTACATTTTTGTATAAAGGACTAACAGAGAGAGATGCACTATGCAATAACACACTACCATTAACTGAGCCTCCCTTCTTAATCAGCTTATAGATTTGGTGGGTCTCCCTTGAAGTGATGTTACCAGCCCAGCACACTACAGCATAGAATGTTACGCTGGTCATTGCAGAGTTGTGGAGTATGTAAAGGATGTCAGTACCCACATTGAAGGAACGCAGCCTCCTTAAAGAAAAAAAAAGATTTCTCTTCCCTTTCTTCTGTAGTTCCCCAGTCCAGCCTGTGACTGATGTGGACCCCCAAGTACCTGTAGCAATGCACCACCTCTACATTCACTCCCTGATTAGTGACTGGGTGCAGATATGCTTTGGTACAGTGAAAGCAAATATTCAGCTTCTTGATTTTGCTGATGTTAAGATGCAGACAATTCTCTTTGCACCAAGAAACAAAATATTCCACCTGACTCTTCTACTCTTTCTCACCACTACCCCCCTTTGTCAATACACCCCATGAGTGCAGAATTACCAAAGAATTTCAACAAGTGACATGACCTGGTGTTATATTTAAAGTCCATGGTGAAGAGACAGACAGTCTGTTATGCAAGACACCAAAGGCTTATTCACCTGGAAATCCCTGAAGTGATTAAAAAAACATATTCCTCATAGTGCCGCCACATTTGTCTAAGCCTTGTGGAGCACATAGATAATTGCATCTTCTGCTTATGATGGTGCGGGTTGGCCTCACGTGACTGGCTCCTACCTCTTCAGGGAGCCTTTTGAACCCACTACTGCCAATAATGTACCCAGGGGATGAACCTGACAAATGAAGACACACATACAGCAGTAAGGGGTAGGTGCATAAGTGACAGGGCTTTTATTAATACAATCTATCATGACAAACAGTGTCCAAAACAGTGCAGTGTTCAAAATCCATAATAAATAAATAATTCAATAAAAGTAGTTTAAGTGGAGGTTAAAAACAAATAAATAAGAATCCATTAAAACAAGGTTAAAAATTCCCTGCCAGGAATCTACCCTTTTCGATTCTGAACCTTGGTGCCTTCGCTTTAAAACTAATGTCTCTTCATCTTACTCTGATCGGGCCTCACAGCACAGGGAGACATCCATCCAACAGGTGCAGACAACCTTTTATCCCGGCCTGTGTCCCCGCTGCCATGAGCCATTCCGTGGGGAGCTGCTGAGCCCCGCACTGCTTGCACTGCTGCTGATACTTGGCTCCTCCTGGCGATGGAGCCTGCACCTTCTCAGGGTGAGATTATTTATTTAAAATCAGCTAATTGCTGAGCCATGGACCCGCTGTTCCACAACGCTCCAATCTATGTTCAATTGGTAAACGGCAATGGGTCCAAGTGGTCTTTCACAAGAGGACTCATTTAGTCCAGGACCTGCCTATTGAAGGTCTTCATGATGTGGGACATAAGAGCCAGTGGTCTGTAGTCATTGAATGAAGATATATACAGGGTACGTGATACTAAACTGGAACAGTGTAAATAAGTGTGGTAGTGTGCGTAAATGAGTTCTGTGATGGGTTGATACCTAATCCAGGATTGGTTTCTGCTAAGGGCCCATTATTTTGGGGAAAAACCATTACTATGTGATACTGCAATTGGATTAAACAGGTCTTAATATGGATAAATTGATAACACAAACTAAGAAAAAGAAGAATGTTATGTGCCAAGAGCACCCATGTCTTAAAGGTGACTTGCACTAGTAGAAACATCCAAAAGGAGGAGATGAGATGAATCTATTAAAGTAAACACATTCTGATTGTGGAAGAGAGACACACCAAATAAGTAAACCAGTATTATGAAACATGAGGTCAATAAGCCATGTAATAAGAAGTCACCTAAGGCTATAGCTGTTATGGAACTGGCCATGTAATTAATCAGTAAAGTTGATGGTCCTTTGTCTAGCTTAACTTACCATGTAAAGAAAATGAAATTTCAGAAATTGCAATCTGCATTTAGTCAGGTGAAGTATTTTTATTTTTTTACTGATAATGGCTATGATTCATCTAAAGGTACGCCGTCAGAAGTAAAACACCGAGATATGCTTTCTACATTGAAGAGAGGTGGGCTTAAAAGGCTGAGTATGATCGGCGTTCTTGGCAAAAGTCCATCAAATAAAAAAAATTCAGAGGAGGAATATGCGGTGGAGTTTATGAGTAACTCAATCTCAGGTAAGCCAGACAGCATAAAATATTGAATTTCTTGTAAACACTAAGGCAAGTAAGGACAGACATTTTGGCTCTGTGAGCATTTTTTAGTGTTAATGAACTTTGCTTCAGAAGAACTGCTCTGCTAAAACAGACCTCTCTATGAATAATGACCAGAGGGTCAAAGAGTTAAAAATACATCGGATAGCTGAAGAAACTTTAGGAGCTGAGGCTCTGGAGAGTTAAAATATGCTGTAAAAACACAAATGTTTAAAGAATACATTTCTTCAGAGCTTGGCTAAAATTCCTATTTTTCATTTCCAAAATAAATGGGAAATTCCATCAAATCTCAGGATGAGAACATGTCAGCAGGACAATCTAGAAACAGTGAAAGTGGCCAATCTAATTTTGAAAGCATATCTGTGGTTTTTGTGGGTTTCATTTAAAGTCCCACGCAGCAGTTGTCCAGTAAGCATTGAATAATTAATCCTGCCACTTATGCTTATCATCCCAGTAACAGTCCCCTTTTATGTTTTTGGTCAGATGAGGCCGGCAGTCCTGAGGCAAAAAGTTCAGATCAGTCGTCTCCTCTGAAGAAGGGAGGCTTTGGAAGGTTCAGTTTGAGAGATGCCCTCAAGAAAATCCCTGTGTTCAATCATAACCACTTAGACAAAGTGATGGAAAGCACCCCAGAGCCAGACCTACCAGCCCACTCATTCTCAGGTAAGAGTTTCAAAGTGGCCATATTAGAAGTTTCATAAGAAGCAAAGCAAGAAGAATGTGTTGCTTCATTTACCTATACATACAGAAGAATGTATCAGCACAGGGTACAGGGTGCATTTATCCATAAATGTTTTGTACTGCTCATGCCATCAATAAAATGTGACAGTATCTAGTGCAGAAATACTTGAAGCTTAATGCTAGCTTACTGACCACCTTGTCCCAGATTATCATATTATTTAATTTTGTGGTACATCATCAATTGCTTGTCCTAACTGGAAGCTTCTTAGTAGAGAGATGATGATCTTTCTTTCTAAAGGATCTTTTTCTTTATTTCATGCAGTTGAAACCTTTCAGGAATACTTGGAGCAAAGGAGGCTGTCACAAGCCAGTCGGCTGCTGATTAATGAACAGCAGAGACTATATGATAGCAACAGTGAGACAACACAGGAAGAGAAGGATGAACTTGATCAACACTATAAACAGCTTGCTGAGATCATCTTTAAGGTTGCCAAGAATGCTGTTACCCTTTCAAAAGAGGACCTTTTGGGCTTGAGGTCAGCTGTCAATGCTATTGGGCAGGAAGAGAAGCAGGATGAACTCTACCTAGAGGAAAAAAATAAAAATCCAAAGATTCAAGCAACAAGGCCTAAAGAGTGGAGGAAGAAACACGATAACATTTTGAAGGAAGCCATCAAGGCCAGAATGGAAAACTTGAGAGATGTACCTGGTGATGAGCAGCTGTCCTCCTGTTTCCAAAGGAAACTTTTCAGGATGGGAATGCGAATTAAAGAGGACCTGATTTCAGTTGTGGACAATGTCAAGGACTGCTACCCAGCAAGCTATGATATTTGCAATTTCTATGCCAAGCTGTACCACAAAGAATTTTCCTTGTATATTCAGCATCAGATTACGACTGATTTGGACTCGGAAGACTGCACATACATGCTCTGCTGGCTCTGTAATTACTATCCCAAGTAAGCAATTTTTTCTTTTGTTATTCTGATAACTGTGACATCTTACAATTTCATCAGATTGTTAATATAAATATGTATTTTTACAGTGATGTGTTAAAAGACAAGAAACTGGAAAGGCACATCAACCACCTCTCATTGAAAAGTCTCATCCCTGATGAGAGACTGCACTACCTAGAAAAAGAGTTCATTGCAGCCAGAAAGGTGAGGAAATGCCTGTGCATGATTGATCTACACCAGGAATGTTTCAAGAAACATAAAGCATGTAGAAAAATTAGCACTGCACACATTTTCTAAAAAAAAGGTGCAATTTACAATATTGTGGTTTAATCTGCCACTTTTAGACACGCACTCCTTGAGCTGCAATTCAACAGTTTGTTTTTATAGAGCATGTTTTACAGTGGTGGCTCAGAGCGACATTAAAACCACAAAATACTAAAACAGCACGTAAAATAACACATCGATCAAGCATAAAATGAATAATTAAGACATAGCAAATGTAACAAGACTGGTAACAGTCATTAGGGATTGGAAATAAAACCTGAGTGAGATGCAGATTCAGGAGAGAAACAGTAATCCCCTATGAGACCACAGATGTTGGGCTATCTAAAAACCTGACAGACAGAGACCACTTGGGTCCTCCCACTACAGACCAACACAATTGCTCACACATGTGTCCGTCTGCTTTTTGTATTGTTAGTTTTAAGTCCATTTAATTATGATGCACTTTTCCAGCTTCCATACCCAACTACAGAATCAACCATAGACCTTTTCAAGACACCTTTAAGGATTTACAAATAACCACGTTTTACAGAATTACTTTGACTTGATCGCCTTTCTGAAAATAATTTTGTTGCCGACTTATTTTGCCCTTCGCCTCTATCCTTTTTGATCCATTACCTTCCAGATAGACTGATTCAGCATGTTGAAGCCTGAAAGAGATTTTGTTTCACTCTGCAATTATATAATTATAATTATATATATAGCAATCAATGCTGCATCTTTCTGGGGATAGGAATTTTAATTTTGGTCTGTTATAACAGTGTCAGACTGTGGAAATAACAACTGGAAGGCAAGTCCAAATGTGGGCTCAATTAATAATGATTCTTGACATCTGGTACACATTCTAAATACAGATTACTCAAAATCTAAGGTTAAAGAACCAATCTTAACAAATCTAGAGAGAAAGAGAGAGCAGCATGCCGCACAAGAGAGTTCAGATCAAAGCAGCGTTCCCCTCCATTAGCTAAAAAATGTGGAAGTCATGTACCAAAAGTCATTGCTGAGGAAGTCAGCCATATTGAGAAAGCTGGGTGTAACATTAGCAGCCATGCTAAATTAATGGATCTTCAGCCTTTTGGTCAAAGGGCCCTCAGACATAATGCTGTAAATGTGGAGAGATACACAAATCAGCAACATTTTTCATTGGTCATTGTGGTGTCTCAGCTTAGATGGCACAATAGATCAACTGCCAAGCCTGCTTTGCTTTATGGTTTCTTTGTATTCCCATATCTTTTGAAAGCTGTTGTCCACATACACACTCTTGGTGTACTAATTGCACACAAGAAATCATATCCAAAGATGGATTGTAAAAAATAACTAGTGTCACAAAATTCACAATGAGACATAGCAAGGTTTGGGGCAGCCACCCGTATAATATGGTATCCTGGCTTCAAATCGTTTTTTAAGTTGATAGCACTGCTGTGCACAAAACTGAGTCCAATACAGAACTGAGGGAATAGGGAAAAGGTGGAGGCTTTTAAAGGGGAAGACAGGAAGTGAAGTCAAAGGGGTCGGGGTCATATAGGTCTTCTGTCATTGGTGCGAGCCCGGACGTGACATCACAGGGTCCGGAGCCAGCAAGGTCTCCTTCCATTGGCTTGGTCCCGAAAGTGACGTCAAGAGGACCAGGTGGAATCTCCCATGAATGGTCTGCAGGAAAGGGAGAAAAAGAGTCAGTGCACTCTGCCACATCCCGGTTTGACTCGGAACTGTCCTTACTCAAGCCCTTTAGCTGCCTCCCATGCGCACGTGTGTGACACTAGACAAGGTCAAAACAGGTAAGACAAGATTTAGTAGCACAGCATAGGATGTGAGACAAAAACCATAAGTAGAGAATCTTAGCAAGAATGTCTGAAGCCAAAAATAATGAGTAGAGCCGAAACCAGAACTTTAAGTGTAAATCTTAGTTGAGGGGGAGAAAATAGTTCAGAACCAGATATCACTTTAAATGCTCAAACAAAAAACACTAAGTATTCAGTTGTGACCAGAACCATACACCTGTGAACGTGTCCCAAACTATGGGCGCCTAGAATGAAGAACAGATGGTGAAGTGAGAGAATGCATTTACTTTTACACACCATTAAAATGCATCACATTTAAAATCCTATGTGATGAGCAGATTCCTAGACCACTAAAATCCCAGAAGTGTTTCAGTTATTTTTAGAGGCCAAGGAAAAAGTAAAAAATCAAAACTAAACTACAATTCATGACACTTGGGCTACATAGACTTTGTAAATGTGTCTGTGGACTATAGAGGGAAAGAATCCTACATGGGTGATTCTCTATCTGATGTTCTTGGTGTACATCTCGGGTCATTTGATATGTCATTGTGTGAATGAATAGACTGCCAGGCTGTTCATATTTTTAATTATATTTTTATATATAATATCAGATTTGTATAGATATTTTTAATATATTACTGTAGTTCCAGGGGGTTAATAGGTTCGCTCAGAGTCACAATGCTGAACGATCAGGGTAGCATGTTTGGATGTTTTGTCCTAAACCCACTTTTCTATGGCATCTGTTGGCAGTTTGCTTAGCTAATATCTTGCCAATATCTGCGTCCTCACACTGAGTCACATATTTCATAGACACAACTCCTGGGGTCTCATGTATAAATGGTGTGTATGCACAAAAATTTTGTGTACACCCGTTTCCACACACACATCGAGATTTATAATAATTAAACTTGGCTTAAAGCCACACACATTTTCATGGCAGCCTTAGATCATGCGTAGGCACATCTCTGCTCGGTTTTGTAAACAGACAGAACCCAGCGTCAAAGCAGTGCTACTGCTTCTGTGGTTTCCCTTCCTTTTTCATATTTGCTTCCATGACATGGACTTATTAAATACACCAAAATTAGTTGCATATCGTTTACAAATTTAAGGCACTAGATTGTAATCAATATGTGACAATATAATGGTGCATGGAATGGCCAAACTGTTCCAGCTACCATGGCTGCTTTAGCGTTGATAGAAGATGTTTCAATGGAAGTATTAGAAGAGAGCACAGATTTAGAGATCATACTGATTTCTTGTCCAATGATAATGACTGGCTTCTAAGTCGATTTCCATTTCCAAGTGCTATCCTCTTGGAGCTGTGTGCTGAACTGGAGCTGGATTTACAAAGGCAGAATCTGAAGAATTGTGCTCTACCTGTTCCTTTGCAAGTTCTGTCCACCCTCAGGTTTTTAGGCACAGGATCTTTTCAGTGTGAACTGGCTGGCCGATTGGGTATTTCTGAGTCATGCCGTGCTAGCTGCATGGGATTGGTATTATCTACTTGTCATCCAGATATATAAGATTTCCTTACCCTGTGGTTTAACGGGCAAACATCAAAGCACAATTCGCAGCAATGCCTGGTTTTCCAAATGTAATCAGAGTGGTCAACTGCAAGCACATTGCTGTAAAGATGCCTTCATAGAATGAATTTGCTTATGTAAATGGAAAGCATTTCAACTCCATTAATGTGCAAAATATCTGTGATTTGAAAATGTGCCTCATTAAAGTTGTGGCGAAATGGCCTGACTCAACTCGTGATTCATTCATTCTGAAAAATAGTAGAGTTGGGAACAAACTTGAAAATGGTGTTGTGTGTGATGGCAGGCTTCTTGGTACGATAAGACATTTAATATTACCTCTTTGGTCAAAAGTTATCTGTATGATGTAACCATATAACATGATTACTTAAAGGACCGCAGATATCTGCTGAAGACATGGCTTCTCACCCCCCTTGCCAACCCACTGACTGAACAAGAGCAACATTATAATGATCTCCACTCTCAGGTTTGGGTGGTGGTAAAATATCAGTTATAAGAGCCTTACAAATAATTGCAGTAGCTTGCCGCTCAAGCGGTGTGAGCCCCAGAATTCCACTACCAATTTCAGTGATATTGACACTCAGAGGGTGGGCTGTGACTCGCCATTTCACGTCAACTTTGATATCTGACCACTTCTTTGTCATTTTGGGCACTGTGCAACTTTCTGAAGCTGAACTTTTGAGTGCCTTCACCATGCTGTGCAACTCCAGTTTCCTTTTGTTGCTTATACTACTGCTTAAGCTACCAAATAGTAAGTTTTTCCTTGCCTCCACTTCACTGAGCAGACTTCCATTTTGCATTCGCTGAAATTCTTCTTTTTTACACATGCATTTGCCATTGTCTTTTAAGAAAACACTAAACGAAAGGGGCTATTTATATTGATTTGCTTATTCAAATAGGTGTAATTCTGGGAGGAGTCAGGGTGGGGCTGTAGGTGTGTGCACGTTGATTGGGATTTATAAAGGGAAAGTGCGTAGAACATCTGAATTGCATCTTCATTTTTTTTTGCGTTCACACTTTTCTAATTTTGTCCATATGCCATTTTTTATTCTAAATTCTATGCAAGGAGTTATACATCAGGTCCCTGCTCTTCACAAACATCACAAAACCTACTCACCACATGCCCTTGATGTGCATCTTTGCTTGTCATCTTGGAGCTCTCTTTGACTAGATATCAATAAGCACAGTTCTTTAAGATTGATCCTCAAACCCAACTCACTGTTTACTCTGGTCTGGTCTGCTTCACTCTTCTGATTCACTTCTGGGATTAGCCTGGCATTTGTTTTACCAGCTGTCTGCTCTCACACCACGGCTGAATTTAAAGTATCTTTGAAGATGACCAGCTCTATTCTACTCCACCATGGTCATCACCATACTTTACTACTCGATTAGTGCAAACCTTCTTACCTCTGAAATTCAAAGATAAAACCGGTTCATATGGCTGCATCTGGAGTCCAGCATCAAGGCAGTGTAACCTTTTTGATTGCTGGAAAATGTCACTGTCAGAATTCTGTTCATGTAGAGCATCCTCTATTCATTTCTCAACTACTCTGCTCCATACCAGCATTACTATATCATCTCTTCTACTCAAACTAGTCTTTTTCACTTAATATGGAAAAAATGAGAAATGCAACTTCTAAAGGAGCAACACAATTATAGTTGTTACCAACAGTAGAATTCCAATATAATTTTGTTACCTGCATTTGCTGAGGTGTGATATAACACTGACATCTCAATGCATTTTTTTATATAGTTTATCAATCCTGAGGGGAAATTGTGTTTTCACATGACCTTTGGGGTTCAGAGCACAGGGTCAGCCATTGTACAGTGCCCCTGGAGGCAGGTTAAGGGCCTTGATCAACAGAGTAGGATCCCTACCGACAGTAATACGATTTGAACTGGCAACCTTCCAGGTACAAGTGCAGATCCTTAGCCATAGAGCCACCAGTCCATTTTTAATATAAAATAATAGCTTATTAAAAATGGCTGGGTGATCGGGTGATGTGATACACATTTAGTGTGTTCATGTACTTTTTATTTTTACCGAAAAATACTTCAGAGCAAATCTTGAAATGCTTTTTGTATGGATTGAGCAACCTAATGTTTCCCCAAAAATGCAGACTGAAAATGTATGAACAGAAATAAATGGATAAAAGAGATGTTCACGTTGTAACTCCCAACAACTCCCATTGCCTGTGAACGCTGCATCTGTTATCTACTGGTGACAGGGTCTTGTTCTGCTGACAGTCCAGGGGTTGTCAAGAAATAAGAACTGTGAAGTTTGTTAGATGATCCACACCTAAAATGTTCCTCCACTGCTGAACTCTCCTTTCTCATTGGTCCTGTTTGCATTTTAGACTTTCATTTTACATCTGCCAGGCATTTTGTCATGATTGCCGACCGTTTGCCATTTCGCAGTTCTTCCTTTAGCAGGTGGTTTCCCAGGACAATAATTGATGAATTCATGGCCCTTTAAAATTCTTGAGGAAGCACTACATGTGAATACAGTATTGTTTATGGTATGCTGCCTGGATTGTTATTTATGGGTTCTGTGATGGAGTCTAGGCCATCTGACTTTAAACTGTAAAAATGCAAGTTCAGCCCTCACATGCGAGTCACTTAACCAGTAGAAATAAAATATAAGTGAGCAGTAATTTAATGTATTCTTATCATAGGTGCCATATTGATGTGGGCAAAGGGTATACTAAATGCTTAATAATTATTATAATAACTATTATTAACAGTCAGAAGTGAGCCAAGGCGTATAGTTTAGTCTAGTGAGTACAGGGCAGGCACACCCAGACTCTTATCTTTTCAAGACAATTGCTTAAAACTTCACTTTACCTATTTTTTAAATATTTAAAGCAATTATTGTCTGACAGTGATCAAAGAAGAAAAGCTTTGACACATCTGATCTTTAGAATACTGGTTACAAGCAGGAGCCCACCTCTACACAAGCATCTGCAATCGCTTACACTGGTCCAGTGTGTTTAGCATTTGACTCAATTTGTAATTAAACCTTTTCAGAACTATGTATGCAGTACAACCTGTTAGAATAAAAGACATATTTGTGCAGCATGTTTCCACAACTTTCACTCATGTAGTCTGACATACCTAGTGACTCCGTCCAACTCCCCTGTGATTCACCCTGACAAAATCAAAACAGATTTGATTTTGTCTTAAGACATAGTTGTGGGCTCAGTGTTTGCAAGAGCTGAGAAATGATGAACGCTCACCCAGGAATACTGTGCATATAATGCAGATACATCAAATAAGGAATGTGGGTGTTTTGGAATTTGCAAAACAGAAGAGAGGCCCATCTGTCTGATATCTAATGTTTTATGTACCATGACAGAATGGAAATAAAGAGCAAAGGGCAGAGTGTGCGGCTGAGCTTGCTGTACCAGTAAAGCATCCATACAGCACTGGCTTGGTCAGGAAGCTTGTTATTGGCTGGCAGAAAAAGGAACAAGCTCATGATACTTTGCAAATGTGAAACTGTGCTGGAAAGTCATCATGGAGTCATATAATTTGTCACACCTCGCTGTTAATAGTTGTGTAATTTGTCAGGCTTGGACAGTATTCTAGTCCATCACATGGACCACTGTCACTCACATACACACACACACCCCTTGTGTTTGCACACAGTGACAATTTGCAATTGCCAAATAACATAATATAAATTAAAATTTAAAAAAATGTAATTACAGTAATTCCTTCTTTGTTTGAACATATCTGGTCGTAGTAATTTTAACAAAATGGAACATGTCAAGCTATGCAGTTATGACAAATGTTAGGGAATAACAAAAGTGAAAGGCAAACTTTATTGCATAGACTATTATGAATATCAAATGAATGATCATAATCTTCAGATAACTGAACTGTGAGGTTGGTTTAGTGTAAGGTTAATACTGATAAATGTTTATTTGCTCTGTGCATAACAGCTGACACACCACAGGGTGCTTCATTCAGATCTAGATAACCTTGTGTTGTCCTTGCTTCCATTGTATACTTTACAGTTAGGAAGGTCATTTAACTTTCCTCTTATGACGTAAAGCATTGGGAGGTGTGAGATGCTGAGGCACTGGTTCTCTTCAATTTGCACTCAAGCAGCTGGGAAGACTTTATAAATCACAAACAGTTTGCTGATGCAGAGGTTTTCGCGCACACATAGCTGGACTTGCAGATCCAGGATTGCCTGTGCTTGTAGAAACAGCCTGTGACAGTGAATACCTACCTCACGCACACAGTCTGCTGGCATTTCATTAACTTGTTTTGGGTCATCTGCTTGACATCAGTAGCAGATATCTGAGATGAGAAAAAGGTACATATAAAAAATGAACAAGTTGGTGGAACCGCAGTCAAGGTTAAATTGAGACAATAAAGTAATTTGTAGTTGAAATCACACAAATTGTTTCTCTGTTTTAAGATAGACAAGTTTGAAGTTTTGCCAATGGTTTTCAATGGGAAATTTTGAAATTTCAGAACTTTGTAGAGCATTGTCTGTGAGAGATTTCTCAATGAACATTGAACTGTCTCGACAAGTTTCTTTGAAGAATAAGCATTCCACATTTCAATAAAATCAGTCTGGGGTCCAAGCTGTTTCATGTGCAAAGACAGATGGACATGGCTATCACAATAGGTGTTTCTCACATTATATGCTAATACATCTAAAATGAATGCAAACAGTATGAGTTAATCAGGCACTGTTGAGGCAGAGTTTGCAGATGCTTCCGCTATCCTTTTCAGTTTTCCCTTGTGTGGTCCATTTCTCTTTCATATCCTAAACATGTGCTGGTTGGGTATCTTGTTGTCTAGTTTCTGTGAGCATTTATGTGGGAGTATTTTCTGAAATGAAAATGCCTCATGTCCAGGGTTGGTTCCTACCTTGTGCTTTTTGCTGCCAGAATAGGTTTCACTTCCTCACATGGAAATAAATGGTTTCAGAAATAAATGGTATGGAAATAAATGGTTTCAGAAGAAGCATGAGTTTTGATTGACTGTTTTAGAATACAATATAAAAACTTTAAATTTCCTTATTTTGTTTCACCTTTCATTGTCATTGTGAGAAACGTACAATCCCAAGTGTGGACTGACTTTGCTGCTTATTCTGCTTTCAGGAATGCATTAAAGGTTCTCTGCCTAGCACCCTGGACATTTACTTGAAAAGATGGAATTCAGAGGATTTTCCACAGCAAAGTAATGGCTATTATAAGACTTCAATGGCTGATGATGTGATACAGGTATCCAACAGAAGTTTCTATTATATGTAATCTGTTATCACTAGGAAGTATGACAAATTGTAACCTGATTGTTTAATTCAGATGCAAAATAAGAAACGACTTATAAGAACAAACCTATAGATGGAGGGTGAGCGTGTCTCATTTCCCCCTATTGAGTGCTGGACTTCCTTTTCTCGTTCTGGAGAATGCTGTGGTAATGTGATCTCTGCTATGAATGAGACCATAAATGCATAATTGTAGTGGTGTTGTGTCGCCTGAACTGCCCCTCTCTCCACTCATTAGACACAGCAGGAAGACAAAACAGTTGTTTTAAATTCTCTTCAGACAGATGTATACACAGAGGAATGCCAACCACATCTGCTGAAAGAATGAACATCGCCAAGTGAAAGGGAGCCCCTGAATGAAGTTCCAGGCTCCCTCCCTCACTTGGTCCTCCTTGGTTTGTTTCCCTTTGTATAAGAAAGTGGAAAGATGCATTGGGAATTTGTGGTCCCACTGTCTCAGGGGATGTAGAATGACAGGAGCCTTCAAAAGCTGAAGAGCAGCTGTTGGGTGTGGCGCCTGTGAGAAAAAGCTCCATTAGGGAGTAACAGACTCACTATGGAGGGAGGCATCTGTAGAGAAACATAAGGGAGGGAATACAGCAAAGGAGTGAGTGAGGGGCTCACACAGCTGTGCAGGATGTGCTTGGGACGGAACTGTGTTCATGCCCCTCACACTGCCTAGTCATGCTTCTGAGAAACCAGTTATAGCACCAATGTACTGAAATCTCTGGGACATTTGTGTCAAAGGAAGTCATCAAGTATCTGCCCAGCTTAAGCTTTACAGGCGTCCGGCAAATGACTGAGCAGTCTTGGTTACCAAAGTATTTTGTACAAAAACAGCATTTACAGTGCATTGAGTGTAAAGTGCCTTATTCTTTTAAGTTGTCTATAGATGAGATCTTTACAGATGTCTCTATGGATGGTTCAGAGAATGCTATGCCTGCCTTCAAGGTGGTCATTGTTGCTTTATAGGAAAAGGACACAGGAAGCCAGGCAGGAGAAGGGATCATGGACCAGCTCTGGCACACAAAGTCTTTATTCACTGGAAATAGACCGCTGATATCCTCCTGTAGACTGTTTGAGGTCCAGGTATCATTAAGCTTTCACCATATGAGGGGAGAGCCTCAAAGAGGAAGTGACAGGTGAAGGAGCACTGGCTACAATTACACTTCATGATTCCATTTGGCACTTGCCATCTATAAGTCAATTTCTGACTGTGTTTTGCCCTGATGCACTTATCTACCAAATATTTTCATAACAACATATCTGTAGTACTAGGGTGTTGTACCATGTTAGCCATTATGGATGTAGTGAGAAGTCAAGCAAAATGACACCTTTTATTGGCTAACTAAAAATATTACAATATGCAAGCTTTTGAGGCAACTCAGGCCCCTTCTTCAGGCAAGATAAAGAAGGGGCCTGAGTTGACTTGAAAGCTTGCGTACTGTAATCTTTTTAGCCAATAAAAGGTGTCATTTAGCTTGACATCTCACAATAACAACATATCCAAAAATATTCAGCTACTGACATTGTTTTCTTTTTAAATGTTAACAGTGCTTTAACACAACTGCACAGACAGGGAAGAAAATTTCTGAAAACCTGTTCAGGAAGGTGATGCCAATTGTTCTGGAGGAGTTTGAACCGTTCTTGGAGAGGTAGGTAATAAACAAGTGCTCATTTGCCATGATCAATTAATTGTACATGGTGTGAAAGATAGAGGCACTGTCGACCCCTTGAACCCTCACACAATACGTCAGACACGTGCTCTGACGGGCTTCGCGGAGGCTTCTGGGATTTGGAGTTCTTATTGTCGGAGGATCGGGTCGCCGCCTTTGGCTGACTGCGATCCACCTGTGTCAATTTGTCAGCAGATTGATCAGACTTTTCCCGGCCCTCCTTACCTTTCTGTGGGGTGAGCGGTGCTTCGCTCGCCTCCCCCTTTCCCTTCGAAAAGTCCAAGTCCGTCTCTTCGAAGACGAAGGCACAAACAGCGGGACGCGGACCTCCTCCTTCCCAGAACACACCGGGGTCAATCACGTGTCCCTCACCGGCCACCAACATGTGGAAGTTGTCTTTAATGCTCGTCGGCTCGAACAGGAGCATGCCACTATCTTCGGGAATATCTCCTTTTTCCTGCGGAGCCTCCAAGTGATCTTTTCCAAGGTACATACATGGGACAAAGTGAGTTATTTTAAACGGATTATTTGTTAAATTCCCGGCATGTACCTCAGAGCGATCGTCTGTCCATGGAAGTTTCTCCCGATTTGTGTAGCTGCTCCGTAGCTCCTCCCGAGCGTCGGCCATTATGAGCGTGGCTCTCCCGCTGGTGATGCCACTCTGCTTGTCCTTCTTCTTCCCCATATCGGACGTGGTGAAGGTAGGTTCTGGCGACGTTGCTGTGTGTCTGGACGTTGTCCTCTTAGGGTTCTGTCCACAGTAATTTTTTTTAAATACAGGTCGTCTGCCAAACCGACGGCCAGAGAATCCTGCCGGCTACGCCACTGTGAAAGATAGGCGCTGTCAACCCCTTGAACCCTCAGACAATACGTCAGACACCAGATAAAAGTCCAATATGACTTTATTTTATAATAATTATGTGCACCAAGCACACTCCACTCCACTATACTCATATAATACACAATAATCCCTATAATAACCAATACAATAATCAATCCTCCACTCCCAGACGCGTTGCCACCCTTCCACCCAGCTCGGCTCAACGTCTGGGATTTTCCACAATCCTTTTATATTCCCTGACCCGGAAGTGTTTCCAATCCCTCAGTCCATGTGATCTCCTATCACTTCCGGGTCAGATAAAAATCCTCTTCTTCATCCCGGAAGCACGTCATTTCCCTTGTCGCCTTGCCTATGACGTACTTCCAGGTTATAGGGCATGTAGAATTCCCTGAGCCTCCCTACAGTGTCTCCTGGAGGTCCCCATGGTATCCAGCAGGGCTGGTTGTAAACACTACAAGGTCCATGAGGCTCTGCTGGAATTCGGGGAACCTCTATGCCGCAGGGAGAGCTCCATCTGGCGGCCTGGGGGTGTTGGCCGGGATGACAGGCCGGCCATCCCTCACAATGGACAATGCAGATATCCTGTGGTTCTCTGTCCTTGTTCAGTAAAGTATTTGCATAAATATTTTGGTCAGGGGTGCACCAGCTACCTGGAAATCAATTAATCTTAATGTACTTTGTAAGGTTTTAATTATATCAACAAGAGGTGAAAAGATGGAAGACCATTTTGGTTTTGTTGTATAGAATAGGAGAAGGTGATCTTCTGACATCTCATCACACCTGGAGTAATGCCAAGGAATCCAAAAGTAGCTGATGGACCATATGAATATGAAGGAAACTACTGAGTCATGCAGTTGAGGTGTAAATCCCTGACAACTTTTAAAAATAACTGGATGATCTATTTGGACAACATAACTAGTAGCTAAACAAATGAGCTTGATGGACTAAATGGTTCCTTATTTGTTCCCCATCTTATGTCTATTTATTTAAATATGAAAAGGAACAATAAAGTAAAAGAGAACACAAAGTACAAAGAGCAAATACTAAGTAAACCCAGTAAGTGCTCACTTGTCTACCTCTCAAGTACCAAACCAGACACTCCCTTCTTACATCCCATCTCTTTCTCCATCTGTCACAACTTTTGCCTGTATTCCTCCTTACAGTTAGCCTTCTGCCCAAAAGTCTATACCTAACTCCAATGTCAAATGCCATTATGGAGTGTTATAGCCTTAAACCTTTTACCAAGGTAACTACACCCCTATGGCCTCAGGGACATCAAAGTAGACATTCTCATAGGGGCCAGTGGTTTCCCTGCATCTCTAAGTCAAATGTAGCCTGGAAGGGGCAGGATTTCTAAAGTAGATAATTTTCTAAGGTAGCCCAGCAAGTGCCCATTCCCTTTAAGGGCCCAACTCCATTATGTCAGACCTTGGGTGGAGAGGACTGGTCTTCTTCCAGCAGGTTCTAGAGCTAGACGTTTTGTGCTGACACTAGTCAGCTGAGAATTTCCTCTGTGACCTCATCACATTCTCTGTCTAAGTATAGGATCACATCCTGACATCTTGTGTCATAGAGGAAAATTTCAGGTTTACACCCAGCCTCCCATTCACCCTTTCCAGCTCTAGTGCCCTTGTTGCATTTCTAGACCATCATGGTGCACTCACAGAGAGGGTGGGAGAGAAAAAGAGATAAAGAGACAGCAGTTTGACATGGAATCATGGCTGTTACTCTGTTTTCTGTATGTGGGACTGGAGATTTACCTGGTAGTCACAGGTGGTGCAGTGCTAGCGCAATAAGTAGATTGTGGGTTAGCTTCCCAGGTCCTCTTTGCATGGAGAGCATTTTGAGTAGTGAGAAAAGCGCTATATAAATGTAAAGAATTATTATTATTATAGTCTCTTGCCAACCATCATCTCTTTACAGTAGATTTTACCAGCTCAGTAAGAAGACTGTAATATTTTTAAAAAGTGAGAGCACCTTGCAGTTTATTAACCTACCAGTTAGTTAGTCAATATCTAAGATGATTTGTCCTGATATTTCAGCTAAATTAGTACCATGTTCATTAGTGTAAAAAACAGCTCCTTGGGTTCCATTTTAAAATTACTTCTTACTTCCAACTAAGCATTCCATAGCAATAATTCTTTTTCATTTTTGTGAGTCATCACACTAAGTAGGTCTTTGGGTTTGGCACATTAATGTGGGTATTGTCGCCTTTTAAAGTGCACTAGTATCATTTCACACGATGCTCAAATGTGTGTGGTGTTATCTGGCAACATGTCACCACAAATTGACTGCACCCATTGAAAAACATAGAGAGTGAAAAAAAAATTTAAAAAGAAAACATTAATATTATTTATGAAAAACCAACACGAGTCAATAAAACATTCAACACTTAGCAATGACATTCTCTGTTGTCAACATAATTGCTCTCCTGTGGGCCACTTCTTGTGCTTCTATTGCCTATTTTATTTTCTACTAGGGGGTTCGCCCCGTGCTCACTTCGTCCACCATTCCTCCAGCCTACGCTACGCACCAGCCACTTCACGTCTCTGCCTATCACGTTGTGAAGAGGAGGGCTGATCGCACCCCAAGGAGACGCGGTCGTTCCTCCAAAACCCCCTTTTAAACAGTGATTCAGTGGGAAACAAATAGTTTTTTTTTACCTCCTCTTTGCTCGATCAGCTGCTGGCTTACTGCTGCTGCCGCCTTGCCGCGTGATCTGCATCTTGCGCGGCACTTTGAACATTTAAAAGCCAGCACAGCAGCTGTCCTACTCTTTGTGTTTTATTTCCGGCCCCAGGTGTGGTTAAATCTCATGGCACAAAGTCTTGTCTCACGGGATGTGAGTTCTTGATATTTTTTAGTTTATAATTTAAAAATGGGATAAGAATCTGAAAATCTAACTCCATCGCATTAAAGTTTGATAAATTCTGAAAAGAATGATACCAAACATATATATGTAGATTTTAAGATAAGCCCAATTTAAAGCATGACAAGAAATGTGACATAAAAACGTCACACAGAATTGTTGCACTTTTAGGCTTAGGATTTTATATAGAGAGAGAGAGAGTAGATTGTCTGTTCCACCATATCATGTTGAATTACACACAATACTCCAAAGCTGATGAGTAACCATCAACTGCCAATTTATAATAGAAAATGTATTACTATGATTTGCCTGCATTTCCTTGTTATGTGATTGTGTGGCATTTAGTTGCGGTATTGTCATTTGTGCCGTAACTTTTTAAAAATGATTTTGAATTTTGAACATTTTTGTGAGATCTGACATACTTCAGAGTGAAATGAATCTTGCCAGTCCAACTAAGATTTCATCCTTACTTTACAATACTGTCTCTGAATTTGATAAAAAAAACCTTTTTTGTTTAGCAGAGAGATGAAGAACAACATTATTGGTAGAGAACCTCCTCGAGGTAATCTTAGCAGTGAAGTCTCAATCTGTCTGGCAGATTATTCCTATTGGTAGAAGATGTGCTTTGTGGCCTTCTAATGAAGTAGCACTCACAATCATTACACACTAGCACATTATGCCATTTAAGCGTTTCACCACTTTCATCTAACCTGTTGTTTTTTTTTTAAGGTGTAATGTAAGTTTGGCATTTCAAAGGGTACAATTGAAGTTGGAAACCACCAGACTTGTTGGCAAACCTGCTTTCCTTTTCTTTTCTTTCCTGTGTTTTAGTAATTTGAGTCTTGAAAAGCACACTTAAAGATGGTTCTTTCAAGCATAGCCAATATTATTAAAGCCCACATGCTGCCTTGTCTTGGTTACTTTTTGGTGGAAGTAACATATTTCTATGCAGGGAAGCTGCGGCGTGCCTCCCAGCCCTGCAGGTGACTCGGATTTGACTTCATCTCCATTCAAATTTGCTGGAGCGATCTGTCATCTGGTATAAGTTAATAGCTTAGATTTTTTTTTAATCCATTGATAAAAAGATGGTAGCCAAATCTGCATTCTAGACAAGAACAAAATTTGCATTTCTGTGAATAAAAATGATATTTGTCTGAAATTAAACCTGGGAAGTTGAGTGCTGCTGCAGTCTGCTCAGGTTCTACACATTTTCACTCGCATGAACAGATTGTGTGGCTCAAACATTAAACTGTAAACTAAACAAGGCTTCAACCTTAAACCTGATCTCACAGGTAATCAGTATGGCGGTAAAAAGATGGAAGCAGTTGAACTTAAATTGCAAGGCACATAGGATGATCATAGTTCCATGAAATGAAAGCATGAAAATGTGTGCCCCTGGACAAAACCCTTGAGATGCAGGTTGGCTGTTTGCCTTACTGACTACCTTTGAGTTCTGAGACGTGAATTGAGTTTAACCAGACACTGGTGCCCTTTTGAGGAATTGGTGTGACCTTCGTAGATGCTGAATGCACAGAGAATATGGCTGCACGCGTGCATGTGAACAGCCAGGATGACAGTGTGGATGGCAGTTTGACACCTAGCTAAGCCTCAGCCAGTGCCATTCAGCTTTAACAGATTGATTTGAATGACATGCTGGTGTTATTATATGATATTTGTTTGTACATGTTCTGAGGTGCAGCTTTCTGACATTTTTGCCTGAAGATCTCAGTATTTTCACAGCTGGAAAGTACGGGGAATTTTTTTGGGAGAGTTTAAAGTAAAGATGCTAGTAAAGTAATGTTTAGATGATTCTAGAACACCTTATTTAATTCTACACTGTAACCTAGTAGTACTAGGGTGTTGTACCGTGTTAGCCATTTTGAATGTAGAGAAAAGCCAAGCAAAATGACACCTTTTATTGGCTAACTAAAAAGATTACAATATGCAAGCTTTCGAGGAAACTCAAGCCCCTTCTTCAGGCAAGATGTAAACTGTAACCTAGTTAAAATTACAGCCTAGGTCCTGGTGCATGGGTCAACATTCCATCAATGGACATATACAGACACAACATCGTGGCATCTTGGTTAGTTATAAGGCCTCAGAGCTGCAGACTTCTGGGTTCAAATACCCCTGACTAAGTGCCGACTGTGTGCTGTTTACACCTTCTCCCCATGTCCATCCCATGTAAACCAGTTTCCTCCCATATCTTAGAATGTAATCAAAATAATATATTTTGTTTATTGCACCTTTCCAATGTTCAATGGGATTAAAGACATGCAGGTTACAGATGGCTAGTGACTCTAAAGTGGCCCATTGTGGGTGTGTAAGTAAGCAAGGGAGTCCGGAGAAGACCTGCCATTCATCTGAACATTGCTTGCTGTCCTACACCTGTTAGCTATAACTCCATGTTACCCAGTATTAGAGTAAGTTAGTTCAGAAGATCAATGTGTGGGTGAACTATTGACCCTATGAAGCTACAGAGCAAATTGTGGTGAATATTTGTGTTTGAAATTAAAATAAATTTAGTGAATATCATTTTAGATTGGTTTATAGCTGACTGTTTACCTGCACTAGTAATGGAGTTAAAAACAAAACCAAGAATTTTAATTATAAGGTTAGTTATACTGTATATATTAAATGTGGCAAACTTTCTACTTTATATTAGATTAAGTACACAGAAACAATATTCAGTTCATTTTATGAGAAATAATGATAAGGGCAGTTGGCGGTGAGGAAAATAAAGTCTAGTTGCTAATGTTAGCGAGGAAAATAAACTATTTGGAGGTCTAGTTTCCTGACCTTTATCTACTGATCACTCAGCCCTCTCCAAGCGTATTCTACAATATGGCATTGTCTCATTTTGTTTAAAAGTAACAGTAGCATCGAGTACCTCTGGAGAATTATAAGAAAAAAAGGAAAATGGAAAGGGGTTAGTACCAGGAGGTCCTCTTGGCTGGAACTATTTTTTGACATATAAATCAACAATGTTACACCTGGCTCTAATAAAATTATGCTGTCCTAAAATGGTGGGTCTTCAAGCAGGATTTAAATGTTGAGACCAATGGGACCTCTGTTCACATTCACGCACAGATTGTTCCAAAGTTTGTGCCCCCACCATTTTCAGAACTCTTATTCATTCTTGTAATTGTCAAAAGAGTCTGCATCTCCTGATTGTGACTGACCTTATATGCAGGCTTTAGTCAGTTCTGTTGAGAATGAGTGCTGTAGCCATAGACAGTTTTACGTGTTTAAAAGTTAACTGGAAGCCAATGTAAAGACTCAAGAATAGGAGTTTCAGTATATGGTTATACTCCCTATTCCTGGTAATGATGCTTGCTTTATAAAGTTTTAATTAAGTGCAGGCTGGAAGCAGAGATTTGAGGAGCTTCTAAGTATAGCATTGCACTTACACTTTAACTATATAAATTAAGTAACTTTCCTGTATCCTGAGTGTTAAGGTATTGCCTCAAGTTTCCTATATTCCTTGTTTGTTAAAAGTAGATCTTACAGCCGTGTTGTCAAGACTTAACGACAGATTAGTGTCACAGGTTACACCTTATTGTCATTACAGTTTTCAGTATTTCCAAAACCTTTGACTTTAAGGATAATTAGTTATCATTCATCTTGTGTTTTAATTCTGTAAAAACACTCTTTACTTAGAATTGTAATGCTAATGAAGTTTCCATGTGTGTGAGAATTGTTGGCATGTTATTTCATTTTCTTGGATGGTCTGCATTATTGTTAGGCAGTCCATTTGTTTTGCTAGTTGATATGTGGCTGAATATTGTCTACACCCATAGTAATTGTGTTGAGTAATGTCACAACAACTTGTGAGTTTTAGGAACAAAAAATGTGATGTTATCTACTGCAAAACTGTTTCGAGAAATGGCATAAAAGAAATATGTTTTGATTGTGCTTGTATTGACATCTGTGAAAAGGAAAGGGAAAAGAAAACTACGGTGGGGTATGTGCATGTATTGCATCTTGCATATGTTATGCATGTAGAGTCCTAAAGCACACTTCTAAAAATGCTTACGAGAGGGTGGAAATACCGTCAAAAACAATACATGCAAAATAGATACAAAAAGGGCCATGGAGAATCTTTTTAAAATCAAAGATTTATTATGACAAAAATGCTCCATAAGTACATGAAGGTCTATAGAGCACACATGGCAAAAAGGGAGCTGTCAGTAAGGACAATCCAAGGTGAACACGTCCTAATACACAATCCACTGACAAAGTCACAAAACAAAGCAGAATGGTCAAAAATCCAATGAATCAAAATAGCAAAAACACAGCAAAAACAGAAGTAACACTCACCAACTCCCTAGCGCATTCAAGATGAATGGCCAGGAAATGTGGGGGACCCCCTGGTTTTATAGGGTGGATGGTGGCAGTTCCTGGCAGGTGACAGGCAGGTGACTTTGCCACTTGCGTAATCACCCACAAAACACATAAAACCTACTGTAACACAAGCAAAGAAAATACAAGAGAAAAAATAACAAAAGTAACAGTAACATAATTAAATGGCTCAATCAAAATCAAAAAGGACATTAAACATGGATTTCAACCCCAGCCAGAGGAGGAACCCCGGCTGGAATATAACACTTGTCACAAATGCACATCAGAGGGTCACCTTCCATGCCCTTTTACAGGTAAGGCACTACCACGCCAAGGCACCACTTGGTGTCTTGTCTGTTTTGTCACCCATTGCTCAGAGAAGATGGCCATTGACAACAGATTGTTTACATTTAGTGCATTTTAGAACAGTTTAACTACATATGATCCCGACCCACTTACTGCTTTGTGCTGGAAACGAAAACATTAATAAATTTGGAATCCATGTCTCTAAAGCTGATGAAATCTGTACAAACACAGAGGTTCTTCAGTTTACCCTCAGGCCTCAGAGGATTAATGGAAAACTATAGCCGAGTGCCATTCGTTTACGGATGAAATGATATCTCATGATGGTAATGTACTGTAGACAGAGAAAAGAGAATTGAGGTCGATACTGAGAGACACCATATGTAGGGTATACAAGAATAATGCAGTATTACAATATTATGAAATTTCTGTGCATATTCTGTCCATTTAGGAGTAGTACTTAAGCATCCATTATAATTCTCAGGTCAGCAAAACAGAATATTGTGATTTAAGCGTCAAATTCTGCACTTGGATAGGAAAGTTTCTCCTTCATTGAATATCACAGGTAACATCTAGGAGTAAAATAGTAAAACAAAGAAAACCAGTTTCCTTCTAATTCCACATTGAATAATTTGCAGGTACCAGAACTTTGTGAAAGATTTCATAAGTGGAAAGGAAAAGCGAGAAAACCGGACTTCAGTCATTGTGGTAAACATGTCCTGCTGTGAAGTCTTCAGGTAAGCCAAAATGTAATTTTCATCTAAAACCCATTTAAGCAGTTGCATTCATTTTCCACTTCAGGGTTTGCTGCTCCACTGCATAAAAATCATGCATATCAGCCTCATGTAGTGGGCTTCATGCATTTGCTATGCTCACATGTTGTAGTGCATACTATGAAGAGGAGTAAATTGAACGTGAAAATGGACAGCTGCATTTCTGGAATAGCCTGCATGTGTAAAAGGAATGACTGTTCACTGCAGCCTGCATCTTCTGCTGTTGAGTTGTATCTGAAGGGCTTCTTCCACGTTCCAGAGCTCACTTGTGTCTATGACTCCTCACAAAGCAGGGCACCATCCTGAGGTAGGAAACAACAGTTTCACAGCTCTGCTTGTGTTTTGCAGGGAATATATTGAAGACCAAAAGGAATTCTTTAAAGCAGAGAGCAAAGAAAAATGTTTGACCATCCTGAGAAACATGGAAACCAGTGGACTTCAGTATCTCTTTCATGTTTTCCAGACTGCTCTGAAGGTACTGTTGAAAACTAAAAGTGAAAGCTGCTCTGTCACCTGTAAATTTACTAAATCTCCACTGATTTAGCAACAATTGTGTTAGTCATCTTTTAGTCATTTTGCAGACTTCATAGACAGTTGCTAGTCAGGCTTTTATCAATTAATGAGTGATTTGCGAGCATGGAGGAACCTTCAACAAAGTGACCATCTTGCTTGTTTGTTAAGTTAGTATGTAAATGACCCAAGTGTTTTATTGAGCCCCTTGAAAAAGGTCACCCGTTTCAGCAGCACAAGTCAGCTGGTGGCTCAGTTCCAGAACTGAACCACTTATTAATGTACCTGTTTATTTTACCTTCCACTGGTACACTGGTGGGCGGCACGGTGGCGCAGTGGGTAGCGCTGCTGCCTCGCAGTTGGGAGACCTGGGGACCCGGGTTCGCTTCCCGGGCCCTCCCTGCGTGGAGTTTGCATGTTCTCCCCGTGTCTGTGTGGGTTTCCTCCGGGCCCTCCGGTTTCCTCCCACAGTCCAAAGACATGCTGGTTAGGTGGATTGGTGATTCTAAATTGGCCCTGGTGTGTGTGTGTCCTGCGGTGGGTTGGCACCCTGCCCGGGATTGGTTCCTGCCTTGGTACACTGGTCTGCTGGATGGCATATCAGAGAGGAACCAATTACTTTCTCATAGTTTATCCTATCCAAGCAGCATTAAGGTGGAAGGCATTCCTGGATGGCCCGCCAGTCAATCAGGAAATACTCATACTCACACAACACCAGTATAATTTAGTTTAATAGTTAAAGCAATCTAATCTGGATATCTTTGAGTATATCAAGAAAAGCCATACACAGACACAGAAAAAACCAGCAAACTCCAGGTTGACACAGACAGTGACCAGGCTGGGAATCAAACTAAAACTGTGAGGCAGAAGGGTTGCCCATGACATTAATTGTTGAATATTAGTTAAACATTCTTAATTACAAATGAAATCAAATTCATACAGAATTCACTGCTTTTTTTCTTTATTTGACAGTGTTCATTTGCAATACAAAGCAAAATAGTTACTTTATTTTTTGGTCACTTTAAATAAGACAAATCATAGAAAAAAATATCGTTTCTCTGGTTGGCAGGGCTGTGTTGTCCTTCTCTCAGTCATCACAGCCTGTGCACATGCAAAACAGAACAAGCTATTGGAAGGGTCCACAGATTGCCATCCACATCACTGCTGGCCGGCCTCCTGTCACATTTTTCTACCCACCAAGCTTTCATCTTCGTTTTCCCCTGTGGACACTAGAGGGCGCTGCAGCTCCTCAAACCCAGAACACAAGTGTAGTCACAGGCAAAGTGATTTTATGAAATGCCATACCTTATACAGGTTTCAATACTCCTTTCACAGACTTTCCATCTCTCCTCCCAGCTCAGCTCACCAGGATGATGCCAGGTGGCTCCTTTTATCTTAGGAGTACTTCCAGTGTCAGATGATTACAGATTGGCAGTGGAAGGTGTGTTCCTTTTTATAGCTCCCTCTGGCGGCACCCACACACCCCAACAGGGTTGTTCTCCTAGACTACATGTCGCAAGGTGCCCTGCAGGAGCATGACTAGAAGCTCTGCCTGAGGGAAGCTGCCACCTAGCATATTGGGAGAATGAACAGCCCCGAGAGATAGTCCTTCCATGTTCTTCCATTTTATCCCGGGCAGTAAAGATACTGAAAACACATCCGGCCAGAACACCAGTCCATCACATATTTCTCAATTTTCTTTTCTCACATCTCATATTTCTTATTTCTCTCATCATCTCTGTAACATTTGCTTTTGTTTTCATTTTTACCAACCATTTCAAATAGTGAACTTTGTGTAACTTCTGCAGCTTATCTAGTGCATTTGCCTATGGATCTTCTATTTTGCAAAATAATTTTCCTCATGCTAGTTGCCATTTTTACATATCATATTTTAGTGCAGTGTGTTCAAGTCAATTTGGCTACCAATTGTACAATTATTTCTTAAGCTTTTACTCTTTTTTTGCAATGGGGATTTACAAGCATTTATTTGCAAATTACTGCTTTGCAGATTTTCAATTTTACATTTATTGTTTTAATTATTGGGCAAATTTTGTATTTCTAGAATTTTCACTTTCTTGTTTGCTGTGCTCTTTTATCATTTGGTCTGGTACATTGCTTTCACATAATTACTACATTTCCATCATTTCTGCACTATTGTCTATCTCTAATTTATCACTGCTTGATGTTTTTTTTTTAATTTTTCAGTACTGAGATTTGCTAAATTTTCCAATTTTTCCTTATGCATGAATGCATATTTTAATCCAAATGTATTATCACATTAAGGCCTAAGGCTGTTTTCCTGACCCGAGAAGAGGCCCAGGCTAGTAAGAGGGTGTCTTCATTGCTCTGCTTTTAGACTTTCTAACCACTGGATAGAGTTTGCTGCAGCTGCATGTTGTTTTTAAGATTTCAACTTTGTATCCATTTAAACTCCTTAATTCCAAAACAGAATCCCGTTTAATCCTGTGACTGACACTCAAACACCACCTTTAGTATGTTTATATGTGCTTCAATAACTTGATTATTCACATTTCTCAAATGCCATATAAACCCTTATTCCAATTAGGGAATTAGGTTATTGACCTCTGTGAAACCTTATTATAGAGGTAGATTTCTCTGCAAATAATCCAATTATGTGGCATGTAAACCCATAACCGGGTTACTGTTAAGGATTTTGCAGTCTCTCCATTGGACTGTCAGCCTGCTTTGTGCACATTTTAAGCAGCCACTGGCAGAAGTGTCCACAAAATATAAATGTTTGTGAAATTGCGTTTTTCCATCTCTTGGCTGAAATGATACGTCTCAACGTTTCAGAAATTGCTAAATGTATATTGATGAGCTGAACGTTCAGTGCTAAACTCAGCAATACAATAACGAGAGTTCAAAGTAATGCGCATTACAAAGTCTGATTACAATTTTAAAGTAGTGAGTGACCTAATGCAACACTCTTCTTATTGAAGTAAAAATACCTGTGTTATTATTTTAGCAGCACTGCGTGCAAGAAGCACATTACTGGGTTGGTCCTCTGCAGGAAAAAAGTGAGCTAAGTGCAATCCAGTAGCAGAAACATATATATAAAGTGTCAGTTTGACCAAACATATTTATAAAACACAAGAAAATGATCACAGGTGTCATGCTTATTTTTGAACTTACAATGACCAGTGATGGCGTTTATCTCTTTTTTGCACAGTTTAATGACATTGGAGTGTTCTGACAAAAGAGAACCCCGGGAGATTACATGTACACGCACATGTAAGCACAGGTTTTTAAGAAACCAGGTTTCTGCCTTAACCGGGTTATTCACCTTAACCCGGTTATGTGTGTCCATGTAAATGCACTGATTGTTTCAAAACCAGGGAAATGATGAGTGATTCTACTTAGCACTCGTGCTGATTGGTGAAATTTTCCAAAGTGTTTTTCACAGTGAATTTGCTGAGTTCGCCAGTGACCCTATATGCTGAATTTTTCTCCAAAAGTTTGCTGTATGGCCAGCTTAGACAATTTTTTTCCCAGTACCCCATAATGCTTTACAAGGCCTACATGACATTGCAGAGCTATCACAGCCAATTTCAGATGGGGATGTCACTGCCTGATCTGCGCTACTTGCCTGATTTGCGTCAAACATGCAGACGTTTCACACATGCTTACCATCAGCATAGTCCACCTCAAATGTTAATTTACAGTGTATTCATGCATGCTAGATGTTGCTATCCAATGATACTCCAGCTGGATTTACACTCTACATATGTTTAACAAAACAAAAAAAAATGTAGTATTTTCATTTAAGGGGTACATTAGCTGACCACAAGGAGAATATTATGAAAATACTGTATGCTGTGTCTTCACTGCTTGTTTAAGCATGTTATGCTCCATGTAGCACAGATCAGGTAGGGACAAGGGCAGGTCCCCAAGTATATAACGTTGATCCCATGATCCCATTCACTGTGGCTTTTAGTTAGTCATAGTGACAGGAGATACAGAGAGATAAAGAACTCAGAGTACTTTGAGGAACTGCTGCCTCAAAGCCCAGGTCACATTTCTAGCCATAATTATCAGTCCAACATAATCAGCAGATGCCTCCCTAGCCACAAGGGACACTTAAAAGGACACAACACCATTATAATCCACTCAAAATTAGTTCAGTTTCTCCTTCCCTTGTTGCGTCAGTGCATTATGCAGCATTTTCCAAAACTTGAAGCAAAGGAAATTCAGAGGTGATTGCACATCACTTTTCAAAATGATGCTGTCATGTTAAGCTCTAGACCTCAATATACTTGTCACATACTTTGACACATTATGGAAAGTGGTGTTATCAACCTGATGTTCATCAGCTGTAGCTCTGGGAGCCACAGTACAACTTAGCAAGGGGTATGGTGAGACATTAAGATTGGCCTGAGCTGCATTCCTAGACTGTTGGTGGTGTAAACTAGGATCTGATACTGTGAAGACAACACATAGGAAACATAAAATCAGAGCCTTCTCTTCCTTCCACAGCCATCATATAAAGGCCTGGTTACCCAGGAATGGATGGATAACAGCAGTTCCATCATTGAGAATCTGCTCAGCATCGCAGACAAACAGATGCAGGAATTCAGAAAAATGAAACCAGGCTGCTTCCAGGTAGGTGACTCTTGATGCTAAACTTAAAGCCAAACATAAGATGGTCTGGTTAAACACACACTTTATTTATATGCTGAGAGGGGTTTTTGAAAAAGAGCAGTAAGCAGTACCAGGGGGCAACAGCAGACCAGGATTTTAACAACTGAGCACATGTAGTTCATTTTCAGTTGAGTTGCTTGAAGCACCATTAATCTGTGAGGCAGACAATTCAAGGTAAATCAAATTACAGGAGGAAACCAGCAACTGTCAACAGTAACAAGCGGAGGAGTTTTCCCGCAAAAAGCAAGAATGATCAGAATTACTGTTATCAGGATTATTGTCAGAAGTGACATGTTTTCAGAATTTTCATGCTTTCATTATGAAAATCCTGGTCCTGTCAGTGGCACTAAACAGTAAATATAAAAATAAGCCCCTGACTATAAAGATTGGGTAGCTAGATGCCCTGTTTATTCATAAGACATCCTGCCATTGATGTCACAAATTTTGTGCTTATATTGCTAGTCCAGGTTAATGGAATTGTCAGCAGTCTTCTTGATCAATCATGAATGATGCCATTGGTTGTCCACCTGCCCACTGTTTCTTTCACCAATTATAAAGGCTTCTTCCCTGGTAATTTTGCATATGCACTATTTACATAAAAACATTAACGATTCCATAGAATACATGCAATTATCCATCCTTTTTCTCCAATGACCAGAGTGAATCAGGGGAAAAGCGTACTTGGACGGTTAGGAAAAGAAAGTTGCTTTATTTATTTATTTATTGATTTTATTGATTTTATTAAAATCAAATAGCATTCCAGTTGGCACCCTGCCCAGGATTGTTTCCTGCCTTGTGCCCTGTGTTGGCTGGGATTGGCTCCAGCAGACCCCCGTGACCCTGTGTTCGGATTCAGCGGGTTGGAAAATGGATGGATGGATAGCATTCCATGCAAATAACTCAAGTTTCACAAAAAAAATCATCCCCACCCCTGAGAAAGACAGCTAGGCCAGCAGAGTAAAACTTAAAGCTAATAAAAATAAGTAAATAGATACATTAATAAATGAATAAAGATAAATGGAGTAAAAGAGGGGAGAGAACCTGCTTCCTCAATTTAAATGCTTATTCTAAAATGTTATTGATTAGATCCTGCCAGGTTTTGAAAAAGTTTTGTACAGATCCTCTAAGTGCGAATTTGATTTTTTCCAATTTCAGATAATATATAACATCAGTTACCCACTGACTGAAAAGAGGAGAATTAGGATTCTTCCAGTTGAGCAAATAAGTCTACGTGCCAATAGTGAAGTAAACACAATTACAGTTTGTTTGTTTTTTTTAGCCCAGATGTTAGTCAGGATCATTTACAGAGTCTTGAGAGCATGAGAAACTACCATTAAGCACAAGTCTGTGTTTTTTGGACCAGTGATGACTTGATAATTAAGGTATCCTCATGAAGGTGTTGGACAGCTTTGATATTTACACAGATTTGCCTATAAGACTCCTTTTTACTTTATTCTTGTTTTATTTCTTTCGGTCACATTCTGTGCTGCTTACCCCAGGTCCAAGAAGTGAGTCTCTCTCTGAGGTTGACAGGCTCATCAACACATTGGCCTACAAGATTAGCTTTGCAGGGAGCCTAGCCACCCTAACACTTCTGCCTTTCTGTTTCAGAAGCTGGTGGGCAAATTGCATTCCAGCATCATCACAGAGTACAGCAGGAGGATAATGAAGAGGAAAATTAAACTGAAGAGCAAAGAACAGCAGGTGTCTGTTGCTAACCAGATATGTGCAGAATCGAAAAAAATTGAACAACTTTTCTCAAAATATGTAAGTGTTTATACACACTGTAAAGAATAGGGACAGTGCAGACAAATGAAGGTCAACATGTTTGAGCAGGTTGGCATATTCATATGCTTACGTGTGTGACTGGATGATTGTGGCAGGTCTCAACACCTCCAAAGCAAAGCTGATTTTCACTTACTTGCCAAGACACCTCAATGCATTTTCTCAGAGTCTCTCACTTATTAGGTTGAAGACATTTTGACTGCAGTAATAATAAAAAAGATATATAAAGTGGTAGCACAGTGGTGCAAATGTTAAACTTGCTACTTCAAAGCTCCACTGTCCTCAGTTGAAATGGCACCATGGGTGCTGCCTGTGTGAAGTTTGCTATTTTTCCAGTTTCCTTCTCCAGATGGGTTACCTGGTAACTCTGAATTGACCCCATATGAGTAGACATGATTGTGTCCTGCAATATACTGGTGCCTCCATCCAGAGTTGGTCCAAGTCTGGTGTCTGATGTTGCCAGAATAGACAATGACCTTCCACAAACCTGAACTCGAATTAAGTGGGCTCAGTATGAAATGTTTTTCTTTTGTCTTAAATACTTTCACCCCTGCATATGTGTTGTTTCTTCACAATAGGCACCATACAAGCCTCTAGGTTCTTTGGTGCTTGGTGGACAATAGGTGCCCCAAAAATACCGTAGACTGTTAGCTTTCTGTTTCCTGTATAATCTGCAGTTCTTATACTGGAGAACCTCCAGTGATTGCTGTCAAAGCAACATTTTAAGATAAAAGCATTTTAACCCCTTCATGGAATAATGAGTTTATCAATCTTATTTTTCAAGGTGTTTTTTGTTCCAGTAGTCAGTTCAAGTGTCCATTTCTTCCACTCTTCCTCTGTCTTCCTCCAGGCAGTAACATGTCCAACAGGTCTTTTATATTTCAACAACAACAACATTTATTTATATAGTACATTTTCATACAAATAATGTAGCTCAAAGTGCTTAATCTCCATCTCTGTAAGCAGAGGGTTCTTTCCTGGTCATCCTCAGTCGGTTCTCCCAGAGTGTGGTCTGGTGGGTGTTCCAGGGTGACCTTTTTGAGCATGGGTTCAGAAGAGGGAGGTCATGTTTTACTAACATGCTGGAATTCTATGAGGAAGCAACAAAAGGATATGATCAAAGTGGAGCATATGATATTATTTATCTTGACTTTCAGAAAGCATTTGATAAGGTGCCACATGAGAGGTTGGGCATCAAACTAAAAGAACTGGGAGTTCAGTGTGATGTTTTTAGATGGGTGCAGAATTGGCACAGGCACATGAATCAGAGGGTGATGGTGCGAGGAACCTTATCAGAATTGGCCGATGTTAAGAGTGGTGTTCCACAGGGGTCAGTGCAAGGGCTGCTGCTATTTTTAATATATATATAAATTATTTGGATAGGAATATAAAAAACAAGGAGGTTAAGTTTGCAGATGACACCAAGATAAGTGAATTGGCAGATAATTTGGAATCCATTAAACCATTACATAAGGACTTGGATAGCATACAGGCTTGGGCAGATTTGTGGCAGATGAAATTTAATGCCAGTAAATGTAAAGTGTTACATGTTAGAAGTAGAAAGGTGAGATTTGAATACACAATGGGAGGTCTGAAAATCAAAGTACACCTCATGAGAAGGATTTAGGAGTCGTAGTGGACTCTAAGCTATCGACTTCCCGATAGTGTTCAGAAGCCATTAAGAAGGCTAACAAAATGTCAGGTTATATAGCACCTTGATGTGTGGAGTACAAGTCCAAGGAGGTTCTGCTCAAGCTTTATAATACACTGGTGAGACCTCATCTGGAGTCCTGTGTGCAGTTTTGGTCTCCAGACTACAAAAAGGACATAGCAGGACATAGCAAAGTCCAGAGAAGAGCGACTAGACTGATTCCAGGGCTGCAGGGGATGAATTATGAGAAAAGATTAAAAGAGCTGAGCCTTTACAGTTTAGGTGAAAGAATATTAAGAGGAGACATGATAGAAGTGTTTAAAATTATAAAGGGAATTTAGTCCAGTGGATTGAGACTGTGACTTTAAAATGAGTTCAGCAAGAACACTGGGACAGAGTCGGAAATTTGATAAGGGTAAATTTCACACAAACATTAAGAAGTTATTTCTGCACACAGGTAGTGTGGTAGACGGTAGGACTTTAGGAACTTTCAAAACTTGACATGATATTATTTTAGAAGAATCAAGTGGATAGGGCTGGCAAGCTTTGTTGGGATGAATGACCTGTTCTTATCCAGATTGTTCAAATGTCAGCAAAAGCAAAGCTGTTCTCAAAGTATGAAAAAAGAAGAAGACACTTTGGGGTACTACAGAGTGTTGTGCACATGTCAGGTATTTGGATTATGAATCAGGCAAACTGTGACAAATTCTCCTTATCGGAGTAGTGGAGCAACTCAACTTTCTAAAAATCTTTCAAAAATCACCTATCCTAGGCTTCTTTCAACACATTATTTGACAGTTGTAGTTATTCTTTATGGTGTTCTGTTCTACAGTATATTATTGCACTAATGCTGCAGTGAAAGAACAATATGTGTCGTGAAACTAAACTGGAAACTTTGATCTCCACAGGAATCTAAAGAGGACTGGTTACACCCCATTCTTCCAAAAGTGGCTGAAATCCTCCGGTTGCAGGATGCAAGCAGCATTCAACTTGAAATCGCCACAATGGTCAGAGACTACCCAGACATCAGGTGAGCAGAGTGCACCTGAACTAGAAGGAGTGGGTCAAATTCAGCATGTCCATGTGTAATGCTGTTCTCAGATCCTGCCACGCAGAAAAATGGGAAATATGATTTTCCCAGTGAGAAATTTCCCATGAACACCCTTCAAAATGGGAGCTTCCGTGGAAAATTAATAATGTTACCTAAATTAGCCGAGCTGTAACCTAGTCTGAAAGTTTCACCTTATTCCATAAAATAAAAAATAATAACTAGGTCAACCAGAAATTGCATTTTTCTGGTCAAGATATACTTGAAGCAAGGCAATAGCCTATTAAACATGTACGTTGTTTTCTATTATTATGAAAAAATTAGAGCTTATTTTTAATTGCTTTCTGCGTTGTGTAGCAAATGAACAGCAACACTGCATTCCTTCCAGAACACAGACCAGAAATTCACAAGTGCAATAGAGTGGGAAGGTGAGATGTCACAAGTGGGAACTCCGAAAATTCCATAGCACGTGAGTGCAGCATTAGCACGGTGGTTTTTTTCCATCTTCTTTTGCTGCTGTTCATGCCAGCTGGGTTTTGCACTGCATCAGTGATTAGTGGGATGTTTCTGGCAGGTAAATCCTGAGTGGCTGCATGCAGGCGCACATGACACTTGCCATTTTCTAACTTGCTTAATCCAGACCTTTTAGTGCTGGAGCCAATCCAAGTTAGAATAGAGCACAAGGCAGAAACAAACTCTGGACAGGGTGCCAGTCCATAGCAAGGTAAACACACACACACACATCACATGCTAGGGCCAGTTTAGAATCGCCAATTCACCTTACCTGCATGTCCTTTGGACAATTGGAAGAAACTGGAGCACTAAGAGGAAAGCCAACACAGACACAGGGAGAACATGCAGACTCCACAAAAGGAAGACCTAGGATGCAAACCTTAGTCTCCTTACTGTGAGGCAGCAGTGCCACCATGCTGCCCAACATGACATCTGTATAAATTTTGCATTAAGCAAATGACCAATCATAATACATATGTTGCTAATAAACCGTAAACTGCGGCTCATTGTTTTCTTTATGTTGTACTCTACAATGAGGAGAGAAAATATAATATTGGTAATAACCACCACATTATAATGTTTTTGTAAATGCCAAATTATTACCATAAAATGCTTTTTACTACCTGTCCAGACAACATAGTCCAAAGAAATTATGTGCTTAGAATTTCAAGTGGACACCATCAATTGGCCAAATGTACACTTGCTGGGCAAATTATTAGGACAGGACACTACACTAATACTGGGTAGGGCCTTTTCCTCTCAAAACAGACTCGGTTCTTCATGGCATTGATTCCACGAGATGTTAGAAACATTCCTGTGAGATTCTGGTCCATGTTGACGTGATTGCATCACACCATTTCTGCAGATTTGTCAGCTGCACATTCATGCTGTGAATCTCACGTTCTACGACATCCCAAAGGTGTTCAGATCTGGTGAGTGGGAAGACCACTAAAGAACACTGAACTCATTGTCATGTTCATGAAACCAATTTGAGATGATGTTTGCTTTGTATCATGGTGCATAATCATGCTGGTATGAGCCATTAGTAGATTTATAAATTGTGGCCATGAAAGGAGGCACATGGTCAACACCAATACTCAAATAGGCTATGGCATCCAAGAGATGAATGATTAGTATTAACCGGCCCAAAATGTGCCAACAAAACATTCTACACATCATTACACCACTACCACCACTAGCTTGGACTGTTGGCACAAAGCAGTTTAACTCTGAGGGCTGGATATTTTTACAGAAAACATAGTTTTCTGAAAAGCAATGGTTTAACATAGAAATCAACATTAAACATCTGTTGCTGCATGCTGTGGCTGCCAGTTTGCCAAGAATGTGTGACAGGCTGTCTTTGTGTGACTGGGGCAGCAGCAGTGGTCACTGTCACAGTTTATTGCAGTCTGGTTTCTACCTCTTATGATTGCTAAATGGCAGTCCTCCCAGGCAAACAGTGCTGTAGGCATGTCAACTACTTGAACCTGTTCAGCACCATGAATAGCTGGGGACCAATCAGTTCGTCTTTGATCGCTTGTATCAATATCGGAGTCCAACAAGTCATAGTCCAGTTCAGAGAGAATATGTAAAACATCGTCCATGGAGTATTTTGCTTTACGCATTCGCTTTGATCTCTCGGCAGATGTCAGTGCCATTTTTGCCATTGTTTGTGCCTTGCTACTCACGGGAGCGCAGGAAATCTCGGTCAAAACCAATGAAGCTAACTTTGCTTCTAGCAATGAGAGTCCAACTAAGTTGGTTTTGTCACCGTTTACAATTGATTACCATCGTCAACTCCTCCTTTTGACAAAAGTCGACATCAGCCCTGAAAGAGTTAAGTGCAGGGATTCATTCTGTGGGTGTCAAATTCTGACCATACCATCTATGTGCCTCAGCAGAAATTGAGAGTCATCAGACTGGGCTACGTTATTACAGTCTTCATTTGTCCAGTTTTGGTGAGCCTATGCCCACTGCCACCTCAGCTTTCTGTAGTAGGCTGGCAGGAATGGAACTTGACGTGTTTTCCTTCTTTTATAGATCATTTGTCTCAAGCTTCATTGTTTTTTTGCATCCTGAGATTCTTTTCTACTCACCAGTTTTATACAGTGGTTATCTGAGTTACTGTAGCCTTTCTGTCAGCTCAAACCAGTCTGGCCATTCTCCTCTCACCTCTCTCATCAACAAGGTGTTTCCATTCACAAAACAGACACTCACTGGATGTTTTTGTTTTTTAGTACATTCTGATATGACAATTGTGTATGAAAATCCCAGGAGATCAGCAGTTTCAGAAATACTAAACTAAAACCAGCACGGCTGCCAACAACAATCATACCACAGTTAAATTCACTGAGATGACATTTTTCCCAATTCTAGTGTTTAATGTGAACTTGAACTGAAGCTCCTGACCTGTATCTGTGATTGTATGCACTGCATTGCTGCCACATGATTGGCTGATTAGATGTTTTCATGGATAAGCAGGTGTACAGGTATTCCTAATAATTTGTTCAGTGAGTGTATACAGCATATGGTAGGGAAGGTTTCAATTATTCAATGATTGATAAAAATAAAGGCCTATCTAATAAAAAGGTTAATAAACAGTACACACTGTGATTGTTACATGCAATAATTACGAGTACTGTATCATTTTTAACTAGTGTTTTAATTTCTAGTAAACTGGCTAGTGAATTGAATTGCTTTGAAATATCTGAACAAGATGGTGTTTGCTTGTATACGAATGTGCCCTCAAACGACTGATGCCCTTTCTGGAACAACTTAGAGCCTTGCATCCCATTCTGCTAGATAGGCACTGGCTTCCCATGAACTTGAGCTTGTTGACCAGTCTGGAAAATGGATGGATGGACAATTGTAGTGATCATCAGAAGACTTGATCACACTGACTTAGCTGCCTAACTCAAATCATATCACAACTCCAAGGGCATGTATTCAGCTACTCTAATTTATGGTGAATCTTTTTAATCAGTGACATGATTTGCACAATTAATTATAGTAAGAAGTTAACAGTAAGCAACACAAGTTACATGAGAATTTGTTTTTCTTTTTTTCAATTGACGTTTTTCACATTGATATTGGACAGAACAGATCACCGTTCAATTCCATTTTCAATTTTCTTTATGTCTTTTTTCCACTTAAACATGAGATTAAATTTTTTTTCTCAGTCACCACTACAAATGACATCGGGGAAATAATATAGAAAAAAATACCATTTCTGGGTGGAGTATTCCATTAAACAAAACAAAACCAAAGAACTGTTGGTGCTTTACACCTTCATAAACTGAACTTTACAGATCTCAGTTAGCACAGACACTTTGACAGTTCAGACATCAACACAATTGCTGTGTCTGTCGGCACCAGCTGCTTCCTTCTGATAAACATCAGACACTCACTCAGAATGGAGCTCAACAAATCATCTGAGAGCATTGTGTGTGTGCAGCCTCTTAGGAAATATACAGTAGATGATGCCCCCCCAATAAATCACTCCATATTTTTATGTGGCATCTTTAAGCATGGTGGCACAGTGGGTAGCGCTGCTGCCTTGCAGTTAGGAGACCTGGGTTCACTTCCTGGGTCCTCCCTGTGTGGAGTTTGCATGTTCTCCCCGTGTCTGTGTGGGTTTCCTCCGGGCGCTCCGGTTTCCTCCCACAGTCCAAAGACATGCAGGTTAGGTGGATTGGAGATCCTAAATTGTCACTAGTGTGTGCTTGGTGTGTGTGTGTGTGTGCGTACCCTGTGGTGGGCTAACGCCCTGCCCGGGGTTTGTTTCCTGCCTTGCGCCCTGTGTTGGCTGGGATTGGCTCCAGCAGACCCCCATGACCCTGTAGTTAGGATATAGCGAGTTGGATAATGGATGGATGGATCTTTAAGCACACACCATCACAAAGCACAACAGAAACAATTGTTTAATACAAAGATAAAAATATACAAAATACCACTGTTGTAAAAGAGGACAAAGACAGATAAAAGTTTGGGATGACACACCATGTATATTGTAAAATTCAAAATAATAAAGTGCTTTCCAGCAAAAGTAACATCTCTGAAGATGCAAGTCTGAAAACAGACTGCCCACGCTGGCAACACTTTGGTTAAATACAGGCAGGAAGAGATGGCTCCAGGTGGACACACACCGGAAGTGATGTCAGAGGTGGTGAGGTTGTCAATCATCTCGTCTGTAGAGGGAAGAAGAGAAGAGGCATTTTAGTTTACAGCACCCTGCTGCGGATCACTTAGAAATGACCACCACCACAGCCTTTAAGTTGTCCCCAAAGCGCACGTTATACAATATTTAACCCCCGTGAACAAAAAAATTAACTGTATAACATTACTGACAGCTGCAATTTTCCTGGCACGCTTTGCCAAATTTGTAATATGACATTAATCGCATGAAAACCCTTGGTTTGAAACATGGCTGTTGGTATGATATGCAAGAAAAATTGTTCCATGTAAATTAAAATTAAAAAAATGCTGTGGTAGTGACGTTCAGGCCATGCACAAAGGAGAAGGTGAACAGGGAGTTTTAAAGAAACAGAATGGCCATCTCTGCTGCCTAATTTCTGACTACTGTTGTCTTTTCTTTTCTAGAGAAGATCACATTTCTGCTTTACTGGATATGAAAGTGAACCTGTCTCCCAAAGATGTGAAGAAAATCCTGAAAGTTTTGAAAGAAAGAGAACCAGAGAGTCAGGACAGTCCCATTAAGTCGAAAGATTTCTTCTCAGAGGTTCAGGTTGCCCAAAGTCGAAAAGGCAAATGGCTCCCTAAAACATTAAGCAAGTTTCCAATTCAGACCAAACGGTAACTGTTTCCTTTCATAAGGGATCTGTCCACATTGGACTTTATTATTCCTTTTTAAGACTGCAGTACTCTTGGGGTAGACCATTGTATTTCACCTGTGGACTTTTAGTGAATATGGGGAAAAAATAGTATCTTTGACACAGCCTGGAGAGCTATTGGGTAAAACAACAAAATCAAGATGTAGAACTTGTCACTGTTTCCTCCAGTAAGGGTGTTGTGTGGACAATGCAAGCTCACTAAGGGAAGTGGAGGGACCTGTGACTGAAAAAGAAATCTAAATTCATTATACTGCTTACGGTCAATGACGTGGATAGGACATATTTAGTCTGTACATCTATTTGCCGAACAGCAAGAGGGGTGCAGAATGTAGCAACACCACTTCCCAGCACTTGACTTTGGAAGACATGGTTTATCTGTGGAATTTGAATGTTCTCCCTGTGTACGTCTGTGCTTCCTCCAATAGTCTAAAGACTTGCTGTCGGAGTAATTGAGCCAGTGTGATTGAAGATGCGCTGCAGTGGACCAGCATCCCATCCAGGGTTGTTGCCTCCACCATTACATCACAGCAACCCTGTACAGGAAAATTAAGAATCACAAGGATGGATTCCTCTACTACGAAAATCACTATTTATAAAATATAGCTTGTTGTTTAATCATTCATTCATTTAGCCTGCTGCATACTGCCTTATGGCCATCATTGTAAAATTAAATAGACTTCCTTGAACATCCATAGTAAAGTGTTAATTATTCATTATTCCTGGCAATATATTTTCTGTAATAAAGGTTAACAATGAAACTGTAGCGAGATGTGTTAGATGGCAGGCTGTACTTTTATGCTACAAAGGCTTCCTGAGGCCATTCTTCTCAAGGGACAGGTGCTGGGGCAGTAAGAGGCATCCTGACTATAGCAAACAGAGTGCATAACTGTGCCAGAATCAGCTGACCATGTGCATGCTGGCTCCAGTCAAAGATGAGTTCCCATCAGCATGTTCTGCCATGATCTCTGCATACTACTGCTTTCATCGTGTGTGACAGGCTTCAATTACAGCTGTTTGTGGTATCGGGGTCATAATCCATTTCACAAACCAAATGTGAAACTTCTCACGCCACACTTACCGTGTTGCAGAGCTTTCCTTTGGATTCCTGATTCCCTGTGATGTCTGTCATTGCCAATAAAGGTCAAAATTGGCTGCCTTTAACATTCAGGCCCTCAGGCATGGATTGTATTTGTCAGCATCCAAGAAAAAACCACGAGAGGTGCTGCACACTTGTGGAGCCTCATGGATGGCATTGGTGGATGGGGAGGCGGTTGTAACATGTCTGCTTTTAACATGAAACCGCAATTGAAATGTGAAATGAATAAAATATGCAAAATGTAATGCATCAGAGTGATAATTTATCATGTGAGTTTTTGATGAGCATAATTGCACAACATTCCTCTTTATAAATTGGAATATTATGTATTATTTCAATAAATGCTTTTCTCACTACTATGATTTCAATGAAATGTATACACTGATAAATTCTATTAACTAAATGTGGGCTCAAGCCAATCAAATCTTCATATTAGACAGTGGATTTTGAAATCATCCCTGAATTTAACTATAAGCCAGCCAGCCATCCAAACACACTGCAATTTCTTCAGGAAGGCAATTGTCTGTGAAGAGTATGGAGAAAACCTGGCAGCCCAGAGTGCTCCACACATGCCCTGTTAGAGACTGGTCCAGGTAGACGTCTGGCCAGCAAATGTCGCTCACGTCACATTGGCTTGCCAAGAGAAGGCAGCTATGTGCGGTCTGATGGTCAGACATACACTGCTTTGTGTGGTTTGGCAATGCTATTTCTGCCATCATCTTGATGAAATCCGGATGTCAGGAGCTCCAAGGGAGATTTGAGCTTTGCAGTTCGATTTGACCCGATGCTAGTCTACTTCACTCCAGGCTGCACCACCGTGACTTAACTGTTAGCAGTCAATGGCAGATTTGGTAACAGAATGCTGTAAACCGAAAACAGGGTCTGTGTGCATAGATGGTGAACACTGTATGGGAGTCTGGCACACATTTGGTCCTCTGGGCCACCATATCATTCAAGACTCGTCCATCTATGGTCCACCATCTGGGCCTCACGAAAACCAGCAAGTCAAAACCACTTTCAAAATTGTGCAGTTGTCCATACAACTGACAAACATGACACTGATGCATTCATAACATGCTAAGCAACAAAATAAGCCTTCTGAGGTCACCATAATCCAATCCTGTTCAGTCAGTGCCATGGTGGTGTGAGTCCAGTGCGCACCCCCTACTGAGACTTATACTCATTGCAGACATACAGACTGAATCTGGACATAACCTAATAAAATTAACCACTTAGGTTTCATGCAAAGGAGATGCCTGTAAGTTTTGATTTGTCACAGAGCGTTTTTAAATTTTATGTTTAAGTGTCAGAAATGCATCAGCTTTCTGTCCTGGCCTAATTCCACAGCTTCAGACACCTGAAGGAAGGCACAGTTTGTCATTAGCACGACTCTGACTCACAACTCTGAATCCCTACAATTTGAAGGCTGACATTTCAGTTCCACAGTGGCCCGAAAGTGTACTCAGTCTCAAAAGTGAATAGAACCTTCCACTAATCCCAGTCAAATTAAGAGGAAGGATTTCACTTACATTGGCTGCAAAAATGAGATATTATTAAAATCATGAGTTTGAGTTAATCAACAATGCAGTTTTAAAAAGATGCGCTGAAGTAATTTCATTATTCTATGCACAGTGTGCCAGTGTGGGGCCAGGATTCTTATTGTAACAGCATGATAAGCAGCCTACAAATTGCTAAAAACAATCTACCCGGTCTAAAAATCACGCCTTACTCTCGCCCACAGGTATTTATCAAAGTACGGAAATAAGTTCAATTTGAAAAAAAGTTAACTATTCCATGAACAATTTCTTTTAATAATGATTTTTACTTGTAATATGCTTGTAGCTTTGAAGCAAAAGGCTACCCACTGAATCCCCAACAACAAAAAATTAAAAGAAGCAAACAGAAAAATACAGCATAAATATTAAAACTTTGAGACATAAAAGTCATAATTAATTAGAAACAGGTAAACATTTTCTGTTTTCTTTTGTATTACATCAGATTAACACCGTATCCAACACCCATTGGCGCAGTGGTAGCACTGCTGCCTTGCACTAAGGAGACCAGGGTTCATGTTCTGGGTTCCCCCACAGTGCAAAGACATGCAGGTTAGGTGGATTGGTGTTGTGAAATTGGCCTGTGTGCGTTTGTGTGTTCACCTTGCAATGGACTCAGCTATGTGTCTACAGATTGTTCCTGCCTTGCACCCAATGCCTGCTGGGATAGGCTCCAGCTTCTTAGGAGATGGGTGGATGTTTCTTGATCACTGCTCACTTAAACCATTTAGCAAGATACTAATGCCCTGACACTCTTTAATGGCCTCCTCTCACTACCATACAAGAAATCCATTCATTAATTTACCAAAATCACTTGTTTCAGTAGAGGGTCGTGGTGGGCTGGAGCACATCGCAGGACACAGTCGCGTGCCTGCCCAAACTAATGAGAACAAACTTAGAGTAGACTTCATGTTTTTGGGATGTAGGTGGAAAACATAATGCCTGGTGGAGAAGAAAGTCCACACAGAGCAGGACAAGATTTCAGTAGAGGTCCTTGGAATTGTGTGCTGGCAGTTCTAACCACTGTGCCATTCTACTGCCCTTATTAAAAATATACAGACTGGCTGTTTTCCTGGCCTCTTTACTGCTTCCTCCAACTACCTGGATTCTTAGATTATTAGAAACACTTTTGATGAGAACAGGCCATTCAGTCCAACAAAGCTTTCCAGTCTTATCCACTCAGTTCTTTCAAAATAACATCAAGAAAAGCTTTGGAAGTCCCTAAAGTCCTACTGTCTACCAGACTTCTTGGTCATTTATGCCATGTGTCTGTGGATCTCTCTGTAAAGAAAAACTTCCTAACATCTGAGCGAAATTTACCCTTAACAAGTTTCCAACTGTGTCACCATGTTCTTGATAAACTCATTTTAAAGTCACTGCCTTGATCCACTGGACTAATTCCCTTCATAATGTCAAATATGCCAATCACGTCTCCTCTTAATCTCTTTTAAAGGCTCAGCTCCTTCAGTCTCTCTTTGTAGCTCATAGCTTTCAGTCTCAGAATCAGCCTATTGCTCTTCTCTGGACTTTTTCTTATGCTGGTGCTAACTGGCAGTTTTAGTGACTGTTAGGGTCACACAGTGAATAATTGCTTTGGGCTGATCTTTAAGGTAGCCACCATCAGCCTAGTCGCTCCTCTCTGGACTTTTTCTAGCCCTTCTATATCTTTATTTGTAGCCTGAAGACCAAATCTTCACACAGGACTCCAGATGAGGTCTCACCATGTGTTATAAAACTTGAGCAGAACCTCCTTGGATTTGTACTCCACACATCAGGGCGCTATATAACCTGACATTCTGTTAGGATTTTTAATGGCCTCTGTACACTGCCTAGATGTTAATAGTGCCTCATGGGACAAAAGAGGCGAGGAGCCCTCAGGAAAGGTTGCGGAGCCAAGCAGGTCACTCTATTTAAAGCCCAAGTCCAAACAACAGAATTAAAATACTGCAATAAGACCTCAGTGGTTCAAGAACAGAAAACAGGTATGTAAACTACATGGTTAACCTGTTTGGCTTGTCTGGTTTAAAGGCTCTATTGAGCTGGTCAAGATCAGGTATGTCCAACATGCAGAAGGTCTGTTTCACATCTGACGTCATTCCTCCTGAGGACATTGGTAGTTATAGTTCTTAATGAGAAGAGGCAGGGTTTCGGAGAGGGTCATGGGCATGGCTCAGTTGCCCTCACTGGGGGTTTTCTTGGCACTGCAAAGGAAAAAAAGAGATGATAAAGTTAGAAACAGCGCCCCATCTCACTCTAAGGCAGTATTGCAAGTATGAGCAGAATCTGATCTATCCCATCTACACACTACACCCTGAACTCCTGCTTCTTTTAGTTTGCTGTCCAATCTGCTTTGTAAGGCTCAATACACAGAAGACAAACATTGATTCTCTTCCCTAATAAGGTGAGGAATACTGTGCTATGTTTGTATGAGATGCACAATGACTAAAATGTTTGTAAATCAACAGGATCACACTGGACCAGGGAGCAGACCTGTGAGCAATAAACATTAAAAGTAACTGTCCTGGCTGTTGCTATTTTCACTCCCATTTGTCTCTTTTGAAATTACTGAAATCCAGGCTGTCACTTGCACACCCTAGAATGGCCCACCTATCCAGAGTGTGGGATTTCAGATTTTAACAGCCACTTGTTGCAGTTGGTGACAGCACCAGGGCTAAGGGGGTGTGTGATGAGGGATAGAAGCACAATAAAAATGCACTGTTGGAAATCTACCTGGCAGTCAAATCCCAGCCCGGACATTGCCTATGTAAAGCTGCCCCACCTATCCCCAAATCTGTGTAAGTTGTTCTTCCACTTCCCAAAGACACGTGTTTGGTTAATTGCCCGTTTGCCCTGTGTGAATGAGTTCTGCCATGGGCATAAATGTGTTCCTGCCTTGGACTCAGTGCTGCTGGGATAGGCTGGCTCCCCATTACCCTGAGTTAGATAATAAGTGTATAAAATGGATGGAGACGTGAACTGTGCAGGCAGTGTGGTGTTGGGGTTCAGACTACAGATCCTGAGGTTGTGAGATCAACTCCCACTACTGACACTGTGACCCTTAGAAAGTCACTTCACTTGCCTGCATGTACTCCAACTGGAAAAATCAGAACAAAATGTAATCAATTGGATAAAGGCGTCAGCCAAATAAGTTAATAATAACTCTTACCGGCACGAATAGGAAGAACTGTAAAGAAGGAAACAAATACTGTAGAGTTTGTGATACAATTTGCATTGTTTGCATACTTTACCTGCTACCTACGAATATATTGTTCCGATGTAATCAAGAATGCATCCTATGATGGACTGACATCACACCCAGTGTCAGTACCGGCTTCATGTCCTTTGTTGTTTGGATTGGCTGTGGCTCTTCGCCGTCCTACAGTAGACGGAGTAACGTAATTGTTGTACCAGTATAATAAACTGAAACAAGTCTGAATTAACGTAAGTAGCCCTAATGCAGGGGGTGTACATGCAATGTTATGATTTACTCCATGATGTAGAAGTGCATAATAAACAAGAATAGTTGCATTATATGTTTGAAAGATTAAAATGTGTGCTTCAGTTTAAAGTCTATATTGTAACAGAAATGTGTCATCTTTCACCCACTGATAGAGGTCCGCTAGATCTCTAGGAAAGGTTAAAAAAATAACATCAAATTCATAATAACCCACCCACTTATATGTTTTAAAGTTGACATTTTAACCTTCTGGTACGGGCTCTTAGGATCGCCATTAAAGCATTAAATATCAAAAAGATGAACACATTCATAACCGGCAATCTCAAAATAGCATAAACCTACATTCCACGTCACCATTTTTTCGACGTTTTATGAAAAGGAATAACTTTGACCCTTTCGTGTCTCATTAGTGAGTGAACCCTTGGGGTCGGCTGATGCACAACTTCACGTCCTTTTGCTGAAGGCACCTATTAGCTTACTCTTTATCATAATGGTGTCATTTCTTGGACAACATATGTTTCCATAATGGCCTTAAATATAGTTTTCTTTGGGTCCAGGGGGAACACCGAAAAGCTTGATGTCTTGTATAAGTGGAAATCAAGACGAGTCGAACTGTATACAGTATCACATGCGGGAGTTTCTCATACCGGTAAGTCAGGAGGCTCCAGAAAAAAAAATTTGAAGTGATTCTGAAGCGTTCATAAGTAATTCTTACGAACACAGTAACTATATTTATGCATTCGTCTATAGTTATATACAGTATATGTGTGTGTCTTTATTAATTAACTGCCATCGCAACAACAAGCTCGAAATAAAATTCGGCGTGCCCAGTCTGTCAGTAGGTGGCGCCGTAACTCCGCGCCAGACGTCACAAGGAAGCTGCTCCCTCCTATGGAACGCTTTTTGGGTCAAATGTGTCAGAAGCGAGCCTATTACCGTACGCATCAGCATATCAGAACCATCAGTTTATGATCAAAATGCGTTCCAGATAGTACCGCTACTGTGTGTTTTTAAGAGAAGCATCTACGTCTCTTCTTTTCGTTTACCTTATCTGGTAGGTATGCAAACTTTTAGGGATATGATAAGATAACATAAGTTTCCAAAATGAGGGAGGAAAAGGAAGGGCAAGAGCATTACAATCTGAGCAAGCGCTGAGAATTTGCACGCGGACGCTGAGACCGCAGTACTGGTAAGTTTGTTAACCCACGTTCAACTTGTGCCTGAGGAAGTGCCACACAAAAATGAAAGTAGCCTTCGTTTTGTCCATGGTGGTTTACTATACCACATAGTAATTTTAAAAGTCTGACTTAAGAACTCACAGGCTGCCCTAGCACGTGGAAATGCAATCCGAAGATTATGAATCAAACGGCCGTGAATCATACTTCGGAGTCAAGATAAACCTGGTCAATTTGCAACATACTTTCCACCATAATTTAGGCAAATTCAAACACGGATTGTGTAAACTCCAGACCCAGTTTCTTTGTCCAGGGTGATAGCCACCCCTTCTAATGATCGCAGCCTAGCAGACCGATGTGCACTACCTACCACCAGCCGCCACTTTCTGTTACCGTGAGCAGGAAAGTAGCATTGGCAACCAAACAGAACTCATATGTAGACTTAGGGCTTTAAGTGTATTTGCATAACCGCGCCCACTTCTTTCTGCGCACAGCCTGACATGGACAAAACCACGCCCATCCTCTTACGAAATTGGTGCTGCACGTGTTCTGTTATTTTTTTGTGTGTGTATGTATTACGTGTAGGTTATTATATCACAATTTGCCGCCAAAGGTGTCAATATGACAAACATCTGACAGATCACTCTTCCTATCAATTTCGGCTGCCTTTACTTCACAGACAGTAAAGGGAAATTTTGTAAGACCAGAATAAAAAAACAGAAAAATAAGGAAAAGGGTACAGTATTTGAGAAATTAATACGCGTAGAAGGCGATTTAAAAATGACAATTTGGAACTACGATTTAAATATTTTCTTTTTAATTATGGCAGCAAGGACATATTGGATGTGTTTGTAATTAGTTCAGACCATTTTGCAAATATCCGTTTTTATTTTAATAATAACAAAATAATACATTTTATTTATATAGCACTTTTCCCCATGCTGAAGCGCTTCACAGAAATTCAAAATGAACAACAGTGAGTATACAGCATTGGATACAAATAATATCGGCATGAAACACTAAATAAAAACCAATATAGTTAACAGAAAGATTTGAAATTGCGTGAAAAAAATATAAAACAGAATTTAAAAAAAAAAACAAGAACCCCCTGAATGACAATCTGAGCAGGTCTGTCCTCATCTTACCGTCAAACTACAAGCATGTTATTGACAGCAACAGCTCTCTGTTATCCAAGCCAGAATTGTAATATCTATCTATCTATCTATCTATCTATCTATCTATCTATCTATCTATCTATCTATCTATCTATCTATCTATCTATCTAATAAATAACATAATCTATGATTGAAACACAGATTACCCTGAGCACCTGGATAGAGAGGATAAACTGAAAGAAGGGGTCAGAATGTCAGGGTAAGTTAAAAGCCTTCCTGAACAAATGAGTTTTAAGTTGTTTTTCAAAAAGAATTAATTGAGTCAGCTGGCCTAAATAATTTAAGGTCATTCCAAAGTCTGGCTGCAATGGAGCTGAAGGCCAGAGTTGATGGACCTAAGTGGGTGAACACGACCATAGGAATAGAGGAGGTTACAGTGCAAGGCCATTTAAAGCTTTATAGGTTAGTAACAGAATTTTATACTTAAATCATATAAAACATGGAGCATGTGTGGATAGAGTAGAATGGGTGTGATGTTCTCTCCAATGCGGGTTCGTGTAAAGACTCTTGAAGCAAGAGTTCTGAATGAAGTGGAGCTGTGATAACAGATTTGAGGGGGCACCTGTCAGTAGAAAGCTACTGTAATCAATGGGGGAAGTTTCTCAGCATTAGAAAAGGAGAGGAATGATTGAACACAGGTTGTATTACAGAGTTAGAAGTAATAACATTTCTTAATATGCTTTATTTATGTAGAATAAGAAAGGAAGGAATCAAAAATGACCCCAAGATTCATTGCAGAAGAAGGAGGTGTGATGATAGCATCACTAAGAGTGATTGAAAAAGAGATAATTTTCTTAAACTGAGCTTTAGTGCCAATTAGCATTACTTCAGTTTTGTTCCAGTTTCATTTCCAGTTTAAAAGAGTTATATTCCAACCGCATTTTACTTTCACTGAGGGAAGTTGTAAGTTTGGAAAACTCAGAGGAATTTTCACTTTTTGCACTGAAATAGATCTGAGCTAATCATCTGCATACAAATGAAGACCCAGAGTCTTTTTCTGCTGATCAGTGTAAAAAAAAACCCAAATTAAATCCCCTGGGATTCAATGTTGTACAACAAGAAAATATGAAAACATTCATTGGTGAATACATCTTGTTGGCACTGTAACTGCAAAGCACTGAAAAATGTGTGAGCTTGTTGAGAACAAATGTCACACTGCACCAAAGTTTAGAATTAAGAAATCAATCGCATTGGGTTAGAAAACTGAGCCTTTTATTGGTTACTCATTGTTTTTGGGTAAGCATTCTTGAAAAAAAGCAAAAACTTTGTCCACTTGATTTCCATTTCTAAGAAAAAAGAAAGAATTGTTTCCCCAAAATACCTAAAGGTGTCTATGGAAGTCCACCCAGGAATTAACCGATATTCTGATATTTTACAAATGGGCAACTTAAGTCCCAGTACTTATTTTATGAAAAGATAAGAATGTAGCAACATGGGATGTTGTCTTTAATATAAGTGCTGAAGAACTGTTTTAAAAACATTTTTATTTATAAAATGAATTCCAAATGGGTACTTGTGTTTACCAAGTCTTTTGAGGTACTCATCTGATAAATTATGTTAACATGAAGACCCTTCTAAATTATATATGCCTGGATTTCCCACATCACAAATAATGTGAATCAGAATTATCTATAGTATATTTTTTAAAACCCATGTTACAAACATTAGATATAATTGCAGCAATATGAATTGTACAAAGCTTGAATGCAAAGTAATATTAAATGGCAAAATATGCTAGGGCTTTTATGTAGGAACTGAACAGAATACATCCAAAATATATTAACCAAAATATTAAATATTGCTGAGTTTTTTTTATTAATTTGAGAAACAAAGGCAAACAGAAAAAACAGCAACCATGTAAGTCACAATGAGAAAATGCTACAAGTATACTTTTTTCATATTACATATTTCTTCTGGATTTTATTAAAACATAAAAATGCACAATAAAACATAAATGTAAAAGAGTGACCATGTATCAGAGCTGTAAAATGTTGCAAATCCCTTTACATCACATTTTTCTACCAGAAGGCACGATAACATTGTAGCAGTTGGTGTTCTGCCAGTTTTGCTGCCCTATCAAATACAAAAATTATTTTGTAAATAAAACATATAAGATAAAAATGTGCACAAAACAGTGAGTTACTGCTTTCAAATGTAAAAATGAAAATGTCTGACTGCTCTATTTTTGCAAAATTATACATGAGTCTTCAGCTGTTTACTTGTATATAGTGGTAAAACATCAGATTTGTTGACAGGATTGAACACTGGTTATTGAGTAAATACTATATATTAAAAACTCCAAGCTGACCACAGAATGTCTCATTTAATTACCCAGGTGCCCAGTGACCACTGACAGAACTTCCAAGGATCAACACATAAAACACCAAAAGCAGGATCTCCCTGCATATATCATTCAAGCCATAGTGACCCATACCCAAAACTTGTTGATGCTGGGAAGTCCAAGGGTTTGATTGTTGAACACTGTGTTAAACCTCATGTGACAAACATATTATTTTTTCTGATATATTCATGCACCAAATAATAACATTTATTGACCACTAACAGTACTCATTTTCTTAATTAGGGCATGTTGGTGTGTACACAGTGTATTGACGGGTAATTTGGAAAACAATGCCAGTAGCATTGAGGTAAGTGTCTCCAGCAGGGGGCGCTTGTTCCCTGGGATTGTGTTCTTTATTGATGCAGAACAGACTTGAGCGTTACACACAACCCTTCACTAAGCAAGGCAGAAATAATCAGACGAGTGCCCTTGCTGGAGACAGTAAGCTATATCTCACTCTGTACACCCTACCTAACATGCATTAACAAGCAATTTACTGATCACTGTCTTTGACAGTTTGCATTTGGGTTAAGGGGCTTCACCTTTTATCACCACCTTGGCAAAAGATAAACTTTTAAGTTCTGTCGGTGTAAAGTATTTAACTTACACTTTGTATCCTCTTCAGAGTTTAGTTTGATGTCTAGAAGTGAGTTGCCATATAAGCAGATTTGACCTAAGGGTGCACCTAAGTATTCTACAGAAATAATACAGGGATCTATCTATATCTGAGATCATGGTCACCAGTTATATGAGATATGGTCAGTTATCAGGGGACAATAACTCAGGTCCAGTCAAGTGTAACTATCACTTCAGGGCTGGGTTCACAGTCAACCCAGAGTTTATGGGACACAAAGGAACATCCTGCCCTACAGTCTGGGAATGAGATGTCCAATTGTCCATAGATACAAATTATTAATATGCATACTTTGAATAGGAGTGAGGAGTTGTTTTGGGCTATTTCTTTTCATGATTTGTCATTTGTGGTGCACTGCAGGAATGTGCATGGAAAGACCATTGATATTCAGTTGTTATTTCTCAAGAAGACAGTTTAAATAACCTTTGCAAGTAATTATAGGATGGAAAAAAACAAGCCAAAACTCTACTGACTTCCCATCAGGTGAACAAATGGTCATCATGAGAACATGAGCCTTGTGGATGTGGAAAACACAGGCCATTACCTTCCATTTGCATAGTGCCCTCCATAGTGTTCGGAACAAGTACTCATTTTTCTTTGATTTACCCCTCTGCTCCACAGTTAAAATTACAAAACAAACAATTCAGGTCTGATTAAAGTGCACATTGCAGACTTTTCTTTTAAGGGGATTTGCACACATTTTGGTTATACCACGTAAAAATCACAACACTTTTTCTACATGGCCCCCTCCCCCATTTTAGGGCACCATAATGGGACACAGCAATGGCAGGTCTAATAAAGCCGTCATATTTTGGACTTTGTCGCATATCCCTGCTTGAAGTCTGTGACTCACTGACATCTCCAGGTGCTGAAGATCTTCTCTGGTGATGCTCTGCCAAGCCTGGGATGTAGCCATTTTCAGCTCCCGTTTGTTTCGGGGGCTTGTCCCCTTAAGTTTTTTCTTGAGCATATGGAAGACATGCTCAATTGGATTTATTGGCTTGGCCACTCAAGAATTTGTCATTTTTTCAGCTTTGAGAAGCTCCTGTGTTACCTCAGCAGTATGTTTGGGCTTATTACCTTGTTGCAGGATGAAATGCTATCCAATGAGTGTGGAGGCATTTACTGAAACTCGAGCAGATCAGATGTTTCTCTACACCTCAGAATTCATTGTGCATCTACTGTCAGCAGTTCCATCATCAATGAATATATGTGTGCCAGTCATACATGCCCAAGCCATAACACCCTCCCCCCACCAAGTTTAACAGATTAGGTGATCTGCTTTGGATCTTGGGCAGTTCATTTTTGTCTCCACACTTGCCGTCACTTTGATGCAGATTTACCTTTGTCTCATCTGTACACAAGACTTTTTCCCAGAATTCTGCAGGCTTTTTTTAGGTACTTTTTTGCAATCTGTAATCCAGCCATCCTTTTTTTGTTGCTAACTAGTGGGTGGTAGCTTGATCTGTAGCCCCTGTATTTCTGCTAATGAAGTCTTCTGCAGATAGTCGTCTCTGACACACACACATCTGCCTCCTGAAGACTGTTTCTGATCTGTCAGACAGGTGTTTGGGGCTTTTTCTTTACCAAAGTGAGGAATCTTCTGCCATCATCAATGGAGGTCTTCCTTGGCCTACCAGTACCTTTGCATTTACTGAGCTAACCAGTGAGGTCTTTCTTCATAATAATATTCCAGACAGTAGGTTTATTTCATCCTAAGGTTTTGACTGTGTTTCCAATGGTTCTGTTCCTGTTTTTCAGCCTCATAATGTCTTCTTTGGCTTTCATTGGCACAGCTGTTGTCCTAATGTTGAACAACAGCAACTGCAGACTCCAAAGGGTAGAAGCAGACCGAGGTAACTTATAAAGCAATGAAGTACACCCGAGTCATCACAAACACCTGTTTTGCCAATTGTTCCAAACATTATGGTGCCCTTTATACATGGTGCCATTTACAAAAACTGTTGTCGTGCCTACATGTTGTGACCGAAATGTATGCAAATCCCCTTAAATGAAAGTCTACAGTGTGCACTTTAATCACGTCTGAATTGTTTGATTTGTACTTTTAAATTGTGGAGCGGAGGAGTACATCAAGGAGAAATGTGTGTTTGTCCCAAACATTATAGAGGACACTGTAGGTAGAGTCATTGACACTCTTGGAGGATAGCCAACCCAAGACAGATGGGGTACTTCGTGTGATTGACTTTAGACTTTATCAGCTACCCTTCTACTTTAATAATAATTTTTAAAAGTGTATATATGTTGATATGATATATGTTCTTTTATTTTAAACCTTTGATGGTAGAGCAGTTGCTCCTGTTTCAAAAAACCAAAAATAGTGATCACCATTTACTTTTTCAATTCACTCTTACAGCAGAATATGCACATTTTGTCAACATGAACATCTACAGGTATTTCCATTTAATTCAGTATCTTTTTTTCTGCTTTCAGTTTTGTTTTTCTATGAACATTTAAAACCTTTACCTGAATCTGTACATTTAACACACATTATTAAGAGCTGGTCATGTTCCCAAAGTTCTCTGCTAATTAAACAAGGAGCTTAGTGGGACTTGCCTGCTTATTAAATTGGCTGCTACTTCAGTCAGAGTGTTGAGAAGTAGTATAATACTTGAGACCAACCTGCTAAAATACACAAGGCATGAGAATAGCCAAGCAAGCTTATTTTATGTCAGAAACAACAGAAGAAATTGTGCACTTCGAATGCGTCTCTCAGCCTGTCTAAGTCAAAAGGCCCTCTTCTAGCTACTAGTCATCAAGCCAACGTTGAGCTTTGCCAAAGCCATGCTTGACAGATTTGCCTCCAGGTTGCCTAGAGCTAGTTATGTAAACTGGAAAGCATAGCTTTGTGCAATTGCTGAAACCATGAGACATTACTCTTCAGCCAGGCCATTACTGGGTCTTTATCCTTAATATTTTTAGCTCGGCTTTTTAAAAGCTATTCCATGCTTTTAGCCTTGACTGGGTGTTTACCATGATTTAATGGTAATCGTCATTAATAAGTGGGGGCTCAGAGCTTATTTGCTCGCATTCAGTTTATCCAGAGGCCACAGTGCTGATTTAACCCACGCGCTCAAGCAGGATAACTGAGGAGGTGGTGTCATGTGACCTGATTTATATATGAAAGAAAGAGAGAGAGAGAGAGAGAGAGGCTTTTAGGCCTCTGCCATCTGACCTAGCACTTGAAAGCCTGCCTCATAGTTACCAGAACTTTATGCTGCAGCTCTCAGATGCCGAGTGTACCTCTGTCCTAACTTTCAGTAATGTCTTTACATGTAGACCACATGTGGCAGAAAAATAAAATATGCCTTAGTTTGATTATTGTATTATAGATCTTTTCTTTTTTACAACGTTTGTCAAATATCCTTCATTGATGATAATATACTGTATTTATTTCATGCACCCTAAAGTGTTGCAAGACATATTTATATTCTATTTTCAGTCTGTGTTCATTCTTTGTGTAAATGTATGTATTACTACTGTTTGTCAGTCATCATCAGTATGTAATTTGGATGGTTACCTTTACTGTACATTATGAGTTTGAGACCTGGTGAAGGCCACACTGCTGACATGTTGTGTCTCTAATGTTCTTTTCTGATTTTTTAGTATGAAAATAGCCTTTACACCCCTTTGCACAGTTCTGCTGAAGTCTTCTGTGTTATTGATTACTAATGCTTAGTATGATTAGTTTTGCACTGCACAAGTGGCAGATTTCATATTAAGTGATTGGAATAAGTGATAGAAAAAAATTTGATATTAAAATTTTGTTTAAAGATTTGTCTTTTCAAATTCAAATATCAATATATATTAGCAGAATAAAAGAACTGTTAACATCCATGTAAAAGGTCATTGTCAAGGAGGTTGCAGAATGCAGAATTCTTTCAGACAAGCAAACACGTTTACAGCTGTCAAAAACCAGACAGCTCCGACATACTTGGTTCAGATCCCAGCCTGGTTGCTGTCTCACTGTGGTTTTCCTTCCAAGTCCAAATGTCTTGCAGGTTTGGTTCATCTGTGACTAAATTGACCAGGTGTGAGTTTGCTCCACACTGGAATAGTGCATCCAGTGCTGCTAGGATGGACTCCAGCTCATGTTGACTCTACATTTGGATTAAGTAGATGGAAGATTTTACTAACATAAGCAAACTACATTTTTCATAAATTTATTTATCAAAAATATATAAATATTATGAAAGGTAATTATTTAACATTAAGGAAGCTAATGGATTTTTGCCAAACATTTCCCCACACCTTCCTGTAATTAAAAAAATAATTTCTGACTTAGTAAGTCATTTGTTTCACAATTTAGGCTACATTTTTAACTTACACTTTTTCGGTTATGTGTTTAAAGGATTTTATGTATAAAAAGGTCAAGATGCTGTATATACCATGGAATCCTAGTTGTGTACATATAGCGTCATGACTGCAAACTTGCCTTCATGAATGACTAAGAGGTATTCCTTTAGCTAGCTACCACTCTTTAGATACGTGTGTGTATGATACAGTTTTAACAGTTTTTAGCTCATAATGGTGTTTGTTGTTGCTCTATTTAAGGAGTGTGATGGGATCCTCAGGGAAAGCTATTATAAAGACTGATGTAGTGACTAATGAAAATATGTGAGAGTAATTAGTCACTAGTGAAAATGCTGCCTTATTCTTTATAGCTGAGGTTAGGCTTTGTTTTTATTAATCAAAAGTCATCATAACACATCATCAAAGGATTGCAAATATGTTACAGATGTTTTGTTTGTATTTGTTCCAAATTGTGGTGTATTTATGAATGGTCAGGTGAACTGCAGAATGAAGAGCATCATACAGGACAGACACGGGGCACAGTAATGCTCTAGGAATTGTACCCTATATTGCCAAAAGTATTGGGACGCCTGCCTTTACACCAGTGGTTCCCAAACTCAGTCCTGGGGACCCCCTGTGGCTGCAGGTTTTTGTTTCAACCAAATTCTGTTTGACATTGAACTCTTAACCTAATTAAGTGAGTCGTTATTTCCCAGTTTCTGTGTTTGGAGTCAATATAGAAATTACAAACTAAGTTTGGTAGATTTTTATTAAAATGCAATAAGCTGTTATATGGAGCATATGTAGTTTTTTTTAAGTAGTTAACAGTATTTTCAACTTAATTTTCATTCTGCTTTTCCAGATGTTCTGGTTATTTAACTGATTATTTAGTAATTCGAGGGTCTGACACTGAAGTCATTTCAGCTTTCATCATCCCGGGTGTGTGCTGTACTGGTTGTTAATTGTCATTATTAGGGTTAAATGAAGGGAGCAAACTACACAGAAAAAAGGGAAAATAACAGGAAAACAACAAAAGAGAGTTAAGCATTTATAGCATTAGAAAAAATAGAAGTATTTGTAAATGTCTTATAAATGTAAAAAACATACTGTTGTGTTTTTTTCTGAATGCAGAATAAGAGAAGAGTAAAAAGACCAGCTAATTAAATGAGATCAGTTGTTATCAATGATTATCACCAATTGTGAATATGATTGGAACAAAAACCAGTGGGTCCCCATGCCCAAGTTTGGGAAGCACTGCTTTACACACACGTGAACTTTAATGACATCCCAATCTTAATGCATAGGCTTTAATATGGAGTTAGCCCACTCTTTGCATCTCTAACAGTTTCAACTCTTCTGGGAAGGCTTTCCACAAGGTTTAGGAGTGTGTTTATGGGAATTTTATGAGCAGGAGAGCCTTTGTGAGGTCAGGCATTTGATGTTGGATGAGAAAGCTTGGCTCTCTCGCAGCCTCCACTCTAATTCATCCCAAAGGTGTTCTCTCGGGTTGAGGTCAGGGCTCTCTGCAGGCCAGTGAACATCCTCCACACCAAACTGGCTCATCCATTTCTTTATAGACTTTGCTTTGTGTACTGGTGTGCGGTCATGTTGGAACAGGAAGGGGCCATCCCCAAACTGCTCCCACAAAGTTGGGAGCATAAAATTGTCCAAAATGGTTTTGTATGCTGAAGCATTAAGAGTTCCTTTCACTGGAACCAAGGGACCAAGCCCAACCTCTGAAAAACAACCCCACACCGTAATCCCCCCTCCACCAAATTTTACACTTGACACAATGCAGACAGCCAAGTACCGTTCTCCTGGCCAGACTGGGCCATTGGATTGCGTGATTCGTCACTCCAGAGGACACGTCTCCGCTGCTGTAGAGTCCAGTGGCTTTGTGCTTTTACACCACTGCATCTGACACTTTGCATTGCACTTGGTGATTGAAAGCTTAGATGCAGCTGCTCAGCCATGGAAATCCATTCCATGAAGCTGTCTATGCTGTACTGTTCTTGAGATTTTGGAGGTCTGGAGCTATCGACTCTGCAGAAAGTTGGAGACTTCTACACACCTTAGCATGCGCTGTCCCCGCTCAGTGATTTTATGTGGCCTACCACTTTGTGGGAAGGTTGCTGTTGTTCCCAATTGCTTCCACTTTGTTATAATACCACTAACAGTTGACTGTGGAATATTTAGTAGTGAGGACATTTCACAAATGGACTTATTGCACAGGTGGTATCCTATCACGATACCACGCTTGAATTCACTGAGCCCCTGAAAGCAACCCATTCTTTCAGAAATGTTTGTAGAAGCCAGCAGCCTGCATGCCGAGGTGCTCGAGTTTATACACCTGTGCCCATGGAATTCAATGAGCTGGAGGGGGGGTCCCAATACTTTTGGCAATACAGTGTATGCAATATCAGGAATGTCTATTGCAATTTTAGTGTATAAGGATTGGCAAGACCGATGGTAGTGGAAAGGAATAGGCAGGTATACCTATACAGCAGAGTAAGGGTTGTAGAGAGCAGACAGTTCAAACTTTACAAGGGAAAATAATGAAATAACAAGGAGTAGGACCATAGCCCTTAAAATGACTGCTGCTCTGCATGTCAGATATGGAGGTCTGCCCTCCTCAGTATCGGGGTCCAAAGTGAAAACCAAATTCCAGTGGAGAGTTGGTATATACTGTGTAAGGGCTGAACTGGAAGAAGTGGAGCTGTACACTGAAGGGCACAAGTAATGTCATAGTTCACCTGGAAATTCATCCTCCTGCCTAGGGAAATGAAAACAGGAGCCGTTCAAGACTGTGTTGCACCCTCATGTTTTCCCACATTTCTCACCTGCTCAAAGCCAGCTTGCATGTGTGACTCTCCCTTTGCTCATCCCTTCCTTGTAGGTAATTAGTGTGAACAATATGTATAATCAATAATCAGTACACCCTAATCATATGCTTTAAATGGTTACATAGACATATTTACACACAGTTTCAATTTGCATTTAAAATTTTTAGCATTTAGTAGGAAAAGCTTATTACTTAATGTAGAGACCGTAGACTGATTTAAAAACCACCTAATCCCACTTTGGGGAGCCACAAATACACAGTCTTCTGGCCACTCTGCCATGGTGAGCATGTCTTTATTTGTCTAGCTGACCATAAGCTAACAAAAAGCAGGTGATATATGACTAGATTTTAAAAAGGTGTCAGTGGCTTCCTGTTCCTTCTGCCTCCATGAACTGTCGTGGTTTTAGCATTTTGGACCATTCTGAATACATTTTCATGTGTATTTGATAATTTGGATTTTGTTTTATTGTTATGAAAATAAACTCTTGTTTTGTTTATGATGCCACTGCAATTCTATTTTGTTTCGTTTTGAGTTGTGGTCACTGTCATTTTGAGCTTTTTTTGACCGTTCTGGGTGTTTTGGTGCAGCGTTGCTACCAACGCCAGATGCAACAACATGTGGTGTTACAACCCAAACACTATTTAAAATGGCAGAAAGCTACATAATTCATTAAAGTTAGCTAAGGGCTTTGCCTGTTTTTTTGGGGGTTTTTTTGACAAATGACTTTTGGTTAGATATTTTGGCTTTGGTACTTGGGTATCATGTTATTTCTGTTTTTTTTCTCCTCCTTTCTCCATTTTCTTGACTAAGATTGTTAACTTCTTTTCCTCATCCTTGCCTTTGCCTTCTCTCTGTTCTGCTCTTTCATCAAAGGCACAGCAATGGCACAGTTAGACTCAATGTGACTAAACAGATTATTTGATGTTGGTGCAGCCAGGGGCCCTGAGCTAAAGACTACTTTTGAAAATGTGGTCAGCCAAGCTCCCTTTGGTGCCAATTAGAATTCTCCAGGAATGTGCCTTTGCTGACTGTCAGGTATAAATGTAATTCTTCTCCACTCCTTCCTGTGAAGTAAAGACCACCAGCAGGTTACATGAGGGCATCTCGCACCAAATGGCATAGCAAATTGAAGGAGGTGCAGCTCTGTCGCTTTTCTGTGCTGCATTTCAATAAAATGCCTGACTTCAGTTAAATCTGTTTTATCACGAAATGAGAACCTGATGATTAGGATGATGTGAGATGTGGCAGCTGAACGGAGTGCCGAAATGTGTCACAAGAGGAAGTACTTGACGGGATTCTAAATAGTAATAATAATGTCAAGTGAAGCAATCTCACAGTTCAACTTCCGGACAGAGCTGGCATGTTGCTGATACCTGCGTATTCACACTTGTGTCCTGAGGTTGATGGGGGTGTAGTTTTTTTTTCTGAAACCACACCCTGCAGTGGTGATAATCATGAGCCAATCACAACACCTCAGGATGGAACACCAGTTCATTGTGGGTATGTTCACACACAAGCCCATGTTGTGCGTTATTTACTGGCCCAGTCTGCAGTTTATGTGGCCTATAACTCATGTTTTTAGAATGTGGGATGAAAACTAGAGTACAGAGAGAATATGCAAACTCAACAACAACAACATTTACTTATATAGCACATTTTCATACAAATAATGTAGCTCAAAGTGATTAGTCTCAGACAGAGACTACGTTTGGATTAGAAGCAACTTTTGTGAAGCTGTAGCATAGCAGCAGTAACCACTGGATCACCATGCCATCTCTCCAGAGGGGTCATTTCATGAAAATTGTGTCCTGTTATCATCGTTGTGGCACTGGTCAATATAATAATTTGTTTTATGTTTTCTTCTTAGCTTTGACACACCTAGCCAACTGTCACTTTTGGACAATTCACCAATAGTGGTGGGTTTCTCTAACCAGTTTCTCTTCACTTGGGTAGCATTCCCTTCGCAGCACATCCACGTTGGGTTCTCAGGATGCAAATTCTGGTGCATAACTCACAGATATTGCGGAAAGCAACTCTCTTAGCATGTTGTGCCAAAATAGAACTACGTCAGCTCAAGTGACTAACTGGGCTTTTGACTACTGGGGTGTCAATTCTTTGCAGCAGGCTTGTTCAATCTGAGGCCCACTAAACTTGTATAGTTCTCAACACGTTTGTCTTAATGCAATTGTATATTCTAACTATCCTAGATAAATGGGTCTGCTGAATGAGAATAATTTTTAATTCTTCTGTTTTAGGCCTTAGACCTTTGAATGATTTGTCAATTTCCTTTCCTCAGTTCTTGAGCTGAAGTCAAAGCAGATTTTCCTGTGGCTAAGAGGGCAGAGGAGGGTGGGTGGATTTTGAGACTTGAGCATTATAAGTAGTCTGCCTCAGCACAGCTGTGTGGTGTAAGGGTAATACGTCCAGATTAATTGTCACTTTGGTATGCATTAGGGGAGGCTGGTCCTGCTCAAAGGTGGGCTTGTATGTGGATTTACTTTACTTTTGGGTTGTCACCTCAACAGGTCCAGCCTTTGCTCTGTGTTACTTATATTTTCCCACCATTTAAAATTTTGCTTCTGTCTGCCGCTTTAAGAGAGCTGTGCCAGTTGTGTCCTGATGGATGACGTCACTCGATGTGACAGCCAGTTACGCTAGCAGGCAAAGCAATTTAACTACAATCTTCACACACCTGCTCAACCTGCTCTGAATTGCCTCCCCTGCTAATTTTGTAACAATTTTCCACTCTCATTCTCTTTTTTTTTGCTTTGAAGTCCCAAGACTTTGAAAATTACATTATACATTATATAACATTTACTTATTTGTCTGTTCCTTTTTTCAAAGTGCATCCATCCATCCATTTTCTGAACTTGCCATTTCCATTACAGGATCTCAGATATTTGGGTCTTGTCTAATGAGCAGGCCTTACTCATACACACTCTCACCCCAACCTCTCGCCACATTAGATAATGTCCTTGGGAGGTGTAAGGAAACTGGAATATCTTTAAAAAACCCATAACTACTCATGTGGAGTATATAAAATCTGCAAACAAAACGACTAGTGTGGTAGTAGCACCCAAATTCTTTGAGGACTGAGGCAACCATGCTAAACAGTATGCCTGTGAGCTGTTGATTACAGCAAAAATGTATGCCCTGGAAAGTTAAGCAAAAATGTTCCCATATTCAGGCCTGAAATGGGGACCTGAAATAGCAATCTATATAGAGTAAGAAGAGTCTGCTACTCCTTAGGACACCTTGCACTTTTTATAGCATGGATGGACATGTAGGCTACTGGCTCGTGCAGAACTCCAGTAACATAACGCCCAGGAGCCATGTCTGACTGACAGCTGTCCAATATCCTCCATCTCATTTCCAAACTTGATGCTAAGATGGCATGACAGTCCGCCAGGAGGCCGGTCTGCGACTTTTCTTTGAATGTGTTGGATGGCAAGAATGTCCATTAAATCCCAGTTGTTTTCTGGTTGTGCTCCACTTCTCTGGAAAAGTACACTTCTTTCTGTTTACCCTTGACATTGTTTGTTATCTGAACCAGTTCATTAATTTTTTCCCCAGCTAAAAATTTGTGTCTTAAAAAACTGACACTCTGTACTAAATAGTAGAATTAAATATAGGACTGTCTGATGCTATGGGGGCAAGCTGTGGCACATCGTGACCCTGATGTGGATTAAGCATTTTTGGGAGTGTTATGCTGAATTTAATATAGAACTGGTTACAAAAGGCTAGTCATACAGTTTTAAGATCATGCACATTCAAGTCAGCTTATTGACTTTTTGTTGTTTATCAATATTGTGAAAGAAATCAAACTAATATACAGTAGCAGGGGGTTAAGAAAATGAAGAAGTTCCAAAATTAAATAGTAGCTCAACAATTTTCATTTTATTAGCTGGTCTTTCCAGGGTTTTCTTTCACTTCAGATTAAGTGGTGTTCCCTGGTGACGGAGAATAAAAAGTCACAGTTATGACTTCTGGCACATGTTTCCATGTGAGGGATGAAATCATAATGTCACATCTGGGCAAGAGCCATGTGGAAGTGCGCCTTATCTTGCAGTGATGCTAATAAAAATGTGCAAGAACATGCTTTGCCAGGCAGTGACTTAAAGAGCCCAAACATGACTGCACAGTATTCCAAAAGCGCTGACTCACTTTTGTCTTTCATTTTTATAGATTACTTATCATTTGGATTCAGATTCATTTGGCTTCAAGAGTTGAGGAGGCAGAGGATGTGTAAGCCAGTTAAGCTGTTCCTCAAGCATATTTGGAGATTAGAGAGTCTCATAGAATACCATCCAAAGAGCATACAGAATACCGACAAGACAAGTCATACAATGAAATACAAAAGAAATAAGCATGTTACATTAATTCTGCTGCCATCATCATAAACATATCTTTAAGACTAGTCAAAATCATTGTAAATTTTCTTTTTTTTTTCATCTTGTACCAGACAGAACTGGTATACTGTATCTGAATCAGCACATTTACCATCAATATCACCACTGCCATGTGGGCTTGCTGCACTCTGCAATTTAGTATCTACAATTGCTAGACAATGGCTTCAACCAGTGTGCTTAGCTCATCACATAGCAGAAATCCAGTCGAAAAAGTATATTACACATGCCAATGGATCAGTCTTTGATGGTATTATTCTTAAATCCCTTTAGGATTTTAGGTTAGCTCAGTTTTTGACTTAGTACCTTCTTTCTTGAGATCAGTTTTGCTTTAGTACTTTTTATTGCTTACTGACCACATTACCTATCAAAGATGGGTAACAGAATTAATTTAAAAATATTTGATATATCTTTCCCTTCGTGTACCCTCAGCACCTTTCCTCAGTATCTGTGTGTGTCTGAGCCTCTCCTTACTGGTGCTCCCACTTTCGAGCATGTTCCCGTAAAGCCTTCTTCTCAGACTGTATCATTTCATGGTGCCTTGCTCGCCTTCTGTGCACTATTATACAAACCCCATTTCCAAAAAAGTTGGAACACTTTCTAAAAATACAGTAAAAACTAAATCTGTAATTTGGTAATTCACTTGGACCGTTATTTAACAGGTAAAAGGATAAAGAAAAGATTTTCACAGTTTACACCAACAAACTTAATTCTATTTGTTAAACATAAATTTAGAAATGAATGCCTGCAACACACTCCAAAAAAGTTGTGACAGAGGCAAGTTTACCACTTGGTGACATCCCTTTTTCTTTTAATTATGCTTCTTAATCATTTGGGAACTGAAGAAACTAATTGTTTCAGTTTTTCAAGTGGAATTTTTGCCCATTCTTCCTGTATAAAAGACTTGAACTTCTCAACAGTCCGTGGTCGCAGTTGTCTGTTTCTCTTCTTCATGATGTCCCAGACATTTTCAATAGGAGACCAATCTGGACTGCAGGCAGGCCAGTCAAGCACACAGACTCTGTGTCTAAGAAGACACGCTTTTGTAATTTGTGGAGAATGTGGCCTGGCATTGTCCTGCTGAAATATACATGGAGTTCCTGGGAAAAGACGTCATCTTGACTGGTGTATATGTCTCTGTAACATTCCAATGTAAGCCCCCACATCAATGATGCCGTCACGTGTATATAGATCCCATATGCCATGGACACTGATGCCCCCCTGTACCATCTTAGATGCTGTTTTGTTTTTCCCTTTCGTTGATAACAGTCTGGATGATCTTTTTCATCTTTGGCACATAGAATCCGATGTCCATTTTTCCCAAAAACAAGCTGAAACGTGGACTCATCTGACCACAGAAGACATTTCCATTGTCTTTTAGTCCATCTCAGACGAGTTTGGGCCCAAAGAAGTTGACGTCATTTCTGCACAAAATTGATGTATGGCTTTGTCTTTACATAATAGTTTCAGTTTCATGTTGCAGCAACGGAATGTGTTAAGAGACAATGATTTCCCAGAGTACTCCCAAGCCCATGTGGCTACGTCCATCACAGTAGCATGACGGTTTCTAATGCAATACCGCCTAAGGGCTTGAAGGTCATGCACACATCAAAAGTGGTTTCTACCCTTGGCCTTTAAGCACAGAGATTTCTCCTGACTCCTTGAATCTTTTCACAATGTTGGTGGCAGACCTAAATTCTTTGCTATCCTGTGCTGAGAAACATTGTTTTTTAAATTGACAGATAATTCTCTCATGAAGTTCAGCACAAAGTGGTGAGCCATGACCCATCTTTGCTTGCAAAGACTGAGCCTTTGGTGGATGCTCCTTTTATACCCACTCTTGATACCCACACCTGTTATCAGTTAACCTACTAATTGAGGAACCTTACAGAGTATTACTTGTATAACCTTTACATTCTTACTTTGCCTCTGTCCCAACTTTTTTGGAATGTGTTGCAGGCATCAACTTCTAAATTTGTTTATGTTTAACAAATATAGATGCTATAAATTTGTCTTCAACCAGACTAATTGTATCATTTCAATATAACCGTGTATGTCCTCTGAATTTGTTCAGTTCAAAATAATAAACATAATATCTCTGGAAACCTTGTGTCATTTATATTTGTTCAATATTATGTATAATTATAAGATTGCTATAATTGGTATGATACGATTAGGTTTGGGGTATGTGGAAACAACGTTTCTAAAGTGATGTTATTGTTGTTTTACAGACAGTTTGCATAACTGCGTTGCTCCCAGGTCTAGCAGCCCCAATACCACCAGTGAAATGAAAAATGTGCTGGGGGGCACAATATGTACTCAACAAAAAACTCTTCCTTAACATGCTCTTTAAAGAAAATGAGCCATTTTTTTAAATGGGTCCAACATACCCAATAACCCCACAAGGGTTAAAAATAGATCGATAGGTGACATTTTTGGTGCAACAGAAAGCTCTGTCTCAAGTATATTTACTCCTCTGCTGCAGAGTCAGAGTTTTTGTTCTGTAGTCATGACTGTTTTCATTGTACAATGTGAAGAAACAGACATTCCAGTGCTCACATGATCTGAAGTAAAAGCTGTGCCTTAGATTAGCTCTCATATTCATCATTTGAAAGGAAAGTTTTTTCAAGTTAGCACTACCCATGAACTGCATACTAAGCTGTGTCTCTTATTTAAGGGTGACAATGTTATTTTGAGCAGAGGAATTTTAGGTGTGTCTTCACAGCCAGAGGACTTTTTACCGTTTGTCATAAACTGAGATTAACTATGTCAGAATACTTTTGTGGTTTACTTCTGTAAATTTCTGTACTTCTGCTCTTTTGCACCCAACCACTAATTCTTTTTTTAATAAATAATAGTCCCATTTAAAGGTCATAATTTAAGGAGGGCGTATTGTGTTAGCAATTAGATACACTTCTGCTCTCGGCATTGCCAAAGGCTAGGCGTTTATTTTTCCATAACAGGTTTCTATTACAACTTAAGTGAATTGCCAGATCAGGCCCGGAATGGTAAGCAAATGAGGCACTACAGAAGCAAGGTGAGACCTGCGAAGGAAATGATATGGTGAAAATGGAATGACTACTGTCATGGGCGGTAATTCAGTTTTATATAGCAATTCCTTGGAAGTAATTATTCTAGGGATTAAGAAGTGAAACAATGGCTTTGGACATGGAAGCGTTATTTAAGTCCCCCGGTGTGACGGGTAGCAGCAAGTAAGCCTCTTATGTTTTCTGTGCTCCTCTATTCTCTATTGAAAACCTAAATGTTGGTTGCCTGTTTCTTTACATACAATCTGGGATTTTGACAACCAAGAATGCCTGCAACTTGCAGAAGAAACCATAGTAGGATGTTTCAAAGCCAGTTGTAACTCCTGTCACCAATTCAAAATCATTCAGGGCTCTGTCCTCCAGTGGGAGACTGGCCACAAACTCAGCATCTTTGAATCAGAAAGCACAAGTTTAGCCAGTTGAGCTGAAGGGAAGTATCCTTGCCTGAGTGAGTAAGCAAGCTTCTCACTTCTAACTGTTCATGGATAGGGCTGCCCCCCAGTACACTCACCCCAGTTTACCTACTTGACATAATGAGGAATTCCCCCTTGCTGTACTAAGCAAGCAAGTGCTTTCTAATATGGAGATTTGAGGTCATCTCTGTGTGAGAATGTGAAATCGAAACTGTTAAGGCCCTGAAGGATTTCTTGCTAGTGACAATCCTAGAAGCAGATTAGGGGATAAACCCCAAAGTTATGCCAGGCTGGGTCTTGAAAGCCCCTTCCTATTTAGGGATCAATAACTTTCAGGGGGTAAACTGATGACAGAGCTTGTTGGGTGAGAGGCCAGCAATCTAAAGAGTTATGAGATTGAGACAAAGAAATGCTTGTGTTGACCAGGGACCAGGGACCTCTCTTAAAAAGACAAGGCTACTCTCCTAGTTGAAAAAGGCTCACAGAGGCATCAGAATTTAGTTTTCTCATTTTATACTTTTTTATATATCATTTGGCCTCTGTGCATAAATTCTGGATTCCCAGACAGATGATTGCCTCATATCTTTGATAACACTATTTGTATTCCAGCCTGTTTTTTAAGATGATAGGTGCCACTTTCCAATGGCCACTCCTGATGCTTGTTCAATTTTCTAGCCCCTTCAACATTTCCATGTATTACTTGTTCTTCCTTTTTTTTGACCTCATGACTACTTTCTTGTCTTCAGTTAGCCTTAGACTTGTTGTTGCATTATCCTCATGTGATCACCCACCTGCATATAATGCAGGATGTTGGTCTGTCTCTTAGTGTGGGTTGGTTGGTTAAACCATTCTACATTCATCCTTCTTAGGCCATCACTTACACTGAAACTGCAATTAACACAAGATATTCCACTGGTTAGTCTAGAGAAGGCAGTCATTATGCAGCTTAATGATCACCTCAATAAACACGCTATTCTTCATAAGTTTCAGTCCGGTTTCAGAACAAATCACAGTACAGAAACTGCCCTCGTTAAAGTAGTAAATGACTTGCGGGTAAATGCAGACAGAGGCCATTTATCTGTTGTCATCCTTTTAGATCTGAGTGCCGCATTCGATACCATTGATCACAATATTCTTAGAAATCACCTTAGTCAATGGGTGGGCCTCTCTGGCAGTGTCTTAAATTGGTTTGAGTCCTACCTGGCAGGTAGAAAATTCTTTGTTAGTTATGGTAATTATACTTCAAAGGACGCATGATGTTCTATATGGTGTTCCACAAGGTTCTATCCTGGGTCCACTGCTTTTTTCAATTTGCATGTTTTCTGTTAGGTCAGATTATCTCAGGGCACAACAGCTATGCTGATGACACAACTGTATTTTATCAATAGCGCCTAACGATCCCGACTCTCTTCATTCACTGACGAAATGTCTTACTTGTGTTTCTGAATGGATGAGTAATAATTTTCTCAAACTAAATAAAGAGAAACCAGAAATTTTAGTGACTGGCAATAATGGATATAATAAGGTTATTAGAAATAATCTTGATGCATTAGGATTAAAAGTCAAGACGAAGGTAAAGAAAGTAGGGGTAACTGTTGACTCTGACTTGAATTTTAAATCACATATTAATCAGATTACTAGGACAGCATTTTTTCACTTACGGAATATAGCAAACGTTAGACCTCTTATAACATTGCAAGATGCTGAGAAATTAGTTCATGCTTTTGTTTTCAGTCGACTAGATTACTGTAATGCACTCCTCTCAGTACTACCCAAAAAAAGACATCAATCGATTGCAACTAGTGCAGAATGCAGCTGCTAGAATCTTAACTAGTAAAAGAAAATCCAAGCACATCTCTCCAGTTTTGATGTCACTACATTAGTTACCTGTGTCATTTAGAATTGACTTTAAAATACTGCTTATGGTTTACAAAGTCTTAAATAATCTCGCTCCATCATTGTACAGGGGCGCTGTACAATGGCTGACCCTGCACTCTGACCCGAAGGGGTATGTGAAAACTAACAAATTCCTAATACAAGAAATTGTATAAGGCGAAATAAAGAACAAAAAAAATAAATAAATATTTCGGAATGTCTTACACCTTACACTCCAAGTCGTAACCTTAGATCTTCAAATGACTGTCTGCTTAGAATTCCAAGAGCTAAACTTAAAAGAAGTGGTATGGTGGCCTTCTGCTGTTATGCACCTAAAATCTGGAATAGCCTGCCAGTAGAAATTCCCCAGGCTAACACAGTGAAGCACTTTAAAACACTGCTAAAAACACATTACTTTAATATAGCTTTCTCATAGCTTCATCTTAGTTTAATCCTGATCTGCGCCACCACCAACTAATCAAAGCACTGTGATGTCCCTACATTGATGGATTAAAGGCCAGAAGTCCACATGACCGTCATCATCAAGTTCTTCCATGAGAACCCTGAATACAATGAGGACTGATTGAGGTCATTTATGTTAGGTAGAACACCTAGAGGGGAGCTGGGTGGTCTCGTGGCCTCGGAACCCTTGCAGATTTTATTTTTTTTCCTCCAGCCATCTGGAGTTTTTTTTTTGTTTTTTCTGTCCCTGGCCATTGGACTTTACTTTTATTCTATGTTAATTATTTATTTTGTCTTTTTTCTCTTTCTTCATCATGTAAAGCACTTTGAGCTCCATCTTTTGTATGAAAATGTGCCATATAAATAAATGTTGTTGTTGTTGTTGGTCAACTAATAGACAATGGTGATTGTTTGTGGCAGAAGACCCCATCTCTGGGGATGATGATTTTTGCACACAGTTGTCTTCTTTACATCTACTCTTTCTCCTTGTTGCATGTTTTAAAGTAGCCCAGGTCTCTTAACTCAGCTTCCTATATCCCACGTAGTGCCATCTACTAATTTTGTTTTAGGATGATAATTTCTTTATCCTTCCAAATATTTATTACAGTTAAAGCTTAATATTTTAAATGAAAGTTCAAGAGGATAAACAAGATATTTTTGTCAGGATTTTGCTTTTATTTACCAAAGGTGCCAATATTAGTGGAGGGCACTGTGTACTCTGAGAGACTCCAACTTCACCACAACACTTGTAGTCCAGGTTTTTTTTTAAATTTATGTCAGGGTCTTCAATCACATGATTGCAATCTTTGTCCAAAAGTTAATTTTGAATATTTGTGCGAATTGAAGCTGTTCATCTCTCTTAATGCAAATCTTTAAGGAGCTTGAAAATTCAGAAATGGGCTTTTGCTTTTCAAATAGAGTTCAATGTGATGGGGGGCAGGAAAAGAACTAAAAACCAACTTGAGTCAGGAAGTTATGGCAAACCTCTTTCAGATAGCATAATGTACCACTGAAAATGGCAAGAAATGTGTTAAAATGTATAAAAGGGAGTTCTAATCTAGCAAACCCATGTTATCACTGTATGTCACACAAATCTTCTTCACTTCTTTGTAGCACTTTAAAGTGTAGCAAAAATGAGCATTCCAGAAATAAGAGGACTGTCAATCCAGAGAATATTTTTCTGGAGGATCACAGCAGCTGCTGGTATTAAATCCAACCAATTTCTTTACCAGAAGTTTCTGTCTTTAATTCCATCTTTCTTTCACTCAGCTTCTTTTTTTTGTCAGAAATGTCCAACAATTTGTGCTTCAGTATTTCAAAATTCATCTAAATCACACTATGATTTTACTTTTTTTGCTTTCTGATATTCAGTTTATTTTGGACTATCACCCCTCTAAGCCTGGGGCAACTGCAGTAATTTGAAAGCACAGTACTGTATCTGAGCTTCTCAGATAAACATTCCTGGAGCTGTTAAAGTGAATTAAGTGAAGAAGAAATGTAGATTACTGTAAAAGTTATATTTAATGATCCCATACTGATACATCATACACATAATTTATGATGCCACTTTCTCCTGTTTTAGACTGTGAGAGGTTGAAGGCTGTCCTAAGAAGTATCAAGTACAAGATAAGGACCAACCTTAGATGTGACACCAAACCATCATATGGCACACACATCTAGGTCAGTTTGTAGTTGGAGTCAATAATTAACCTGAAATGTATGTCTTTGACTTGAAGGAATATCTACAGGACACAGGGAGAACATACACACTTTGCAGAAAGTGGCAGGGATCTGAATTGAGTTCCAGGTCAAACAACATATTGCACCCTCAAGCCTCCTCATTACCGGCGCACATTTAAAAAAATTCTTATAAAAGCAAACTATAAAGGTGGGTATTACTAAATTTGTAGATTAAATTTTAATGTCTAACAATATGAGATTTTTAGCTAGTAATATTTGGGGAATGGTCTCCAATTAAGAAATATATCTTCAGCTCAAAAGGAACATTTTTAAATTGTTTCTGTAAATTATAGGGCAGTTGCCATTGATTTTGTCAGTACCACTGATAACTGGTTGTGAGGTGAAATTGTAGAGTTTGTGGTTAGTAGTTTGCATCCTATGAAGTGGTTATTTTTCTCTTTTTTTGTTGCTATTCTTGGTTTGATGTACATGACCAGCTCTGTGCCAAATATAATTAGATATGTGTTTGCTATTTTCAGTGCTGCTTTTATTTGAATAATGTGTTTTGGAATTTTTCAGGTTAAAAAGGCAAGTTTCAAGGAAAGGTAGTTGTACTCACTTTCATCGTATTCTGTGAACATGACAATAATGACCCTATACACCTCTAATGCTGTCATAATTTTAATGTAATATGTGACTTTTTCTGTGTTTTGTTTGTTTTTTTGTTTGTATTTTGGGCATTGCACCAAAGACATCTGACATGTTTTAGTTGTTACACTGATTATCAGGCATGCATCTGTTTTTGTTGTGTGTATGCTGGCATGTGATGTCAGTTAGAGCCATGTTGTATAAGAATTTCTAAATAATGAATCAAATCTAAGTAAAAATGTCATGAATTTTAGGAACATGACTTCTGGTCACCCTCATTTCTTGCTTTGCCCATGTATTCCAGACATCAAACTGATAGTAATGACTCTTGCCTCTCCCAATTACATGCTTTGCTTTACCTCTGCCACTTGGGAAAATACTGTATTCTTCCTAGAGTAATACATTCTTTGTTCCTTCAGACAGATATGTGCTTTTTACAACTTATAACTTATATAATTTAAGAGGATGTGTTGGGGCCTTCTTCTGTGTAGCTGTCTTATGTACATGCACTGTTAACTTTAGTGTGTCTTCTAATACCAACATTATAAGAAAGATTTCTAAAATATAGAAAAAAATAGAATTGAATTCACGAATGATTAGAATCTATTTAACTAAGAACCACCAAACATCAGTATTCTGTACTGGATCTGGGTAAATTGATTTCCCTAACATTTTCCAAAGAAGGATCCAATTCACATAAATGGTTCTGTATTTGCACAAGTGGAGAATTGGCAGTTCAAAGGACACGTCTCATATCACTCAGTGAATTAGTGTTGGTATTAGAAAATCATAGTTGATAGTCCCTCACCTTGGCCACTAAGCTACTTGCCTGCACACACAGTAGAGTATTAGTACTGCTCCAAGAAGACAGTTTTAGAATCTTATTAATGGATTGAGAATTCTTAATGCTTAACACGTTTTAAAGATTAGTAGTGAAACACAAATTAAAGGACACCCAGCTGGAGAAATGAAATCAGGAGGAAATTCCTTACAGAGATGATTGTGTAAGTGTGGGAGGGCTCATCTTTGAAGAAGGCTACATGAGTCTAGACTCAGTCTTCACATGATTGATTTTCTTCTTCTAGTGTGCATTGATTAATGGTGAATTTTTTAATAACAAAAAAAAAATACAGTAATCCCTCACTATATCGCGCTTCGCCTTTCGCGGCTTCACTCTATCGCGGATTTTATATGTAAGCATATTTAAATATATATCACAGATTTTTTGCTGGTTCGCGGATTTCTGTGGACAATGGGTCTTTTAATTTCTGGTACATGCTTCCTCAGTTGGTTTGCCCAGTTGATTTCATACAAGGGACGCTATTGGCAGATGGCTGAGAAGAAACCCAACTTACTTTTCTCTCTCTCTCTCTTGCACTGACTTTCTCTGATTCTGACGTAGGGGGATTGAGCAGGGGGGCTGTTCGCACACCTAGACGATAGGGACGCTAGTCTAAAAATGCTAAAAGATTATCCTCATGTTGCTACCTTCTGTGCAGCTGCTTCCTGAAGCGACATGCTGCACGGTACTTCGCATACTTAAAAGCTCGAAGGGCACGTATTGATTTTTGATGTTTGTTTTTCTCTGTCTCTCTCTCTCTCTCTCTCTCTTTGTCTGCTCCTGACGGAGGGGGGTGTGAGCTGCCGCCTTCAACAGCTTTGTGCCGCGGGTGCTTCGCATACTTAAAAGCCAAACAGCCCTATTGATTTGTTTGCTTTCCTCTCTATCTTTCTGACAGTCTCTGCTCCTGACGCGCACTCCTTTGAAGAGGAAGATATGTTTGCATTCTTTTAATTGTGAGACGGAACTGTCATCTCTGTCTTGTCATGGAGCACAGTTTAAACTTTTGAAAAAGAGACAAATGTTTGTTTGCAGTGTTTGAATAACGTTCCTGTCTCTCTACAACCTCCTGTGTTTCTACGCAAATCTGTGACCCAAGCATGACAATATAAAAATAACCATATAAACATATGGTTTCTACTTCGCGGATGGCTCTGGAACGCAACCCCCGCGATGGAGGAGGGATTACTGTAATCAGTTAAAAGAAAGATTTTACTTTCCAAATATGGATACATACGTTGTGGGCATTCAGATCTTTATTTCCACAAAAATGTCTTTGTTATGCAGACCCTTTAAAAGGACACATACTTCAGGCATATTACAAAATCTTTTTTTTTTTTTACACCACATATTTCAAGTCATGGTTGGTTAAGTAACAGTGAGCAAGTGTTTGAAATTTCAGGCCTGCTTATTAGCCATGACAGTAGAGTGCCTATCTAGTGGCCCCAGAGACAGATTGAATCCCCTGGCTCCTAATTCCAGGGCCCAATCTGTCATCTTCTGTACTGGGTATCGCAGAGCTTTACCTTATGCTGAACTAATTTTTGTCCAAACAAACGTGGTCATTAAAGTGTTAAGTTGCTTTGAATAAAGACGAAGTTCCCATTTCAAATAAAGCCTCCCCTGCATTAGTGATGTTGTAAAGAACAGTAAAAGAACTCGCGCTGCTTTGAATACTGAATTTTAAAGGGCTTAAGCAATAAGCTTAGAAATTACCCACCTGAAGGATGATTGATGACTAACACTTTTTGCATCTAAGTGCTCTTTAGACCGAAAGGGATATTTTTGTGTCAGTGTTTTTGTTAATACTGTGAGATAGAGAACCTTTAAAAAATAACTAAAAGGCAGCTTCTGATAGCAGTAAATTAATTAAGTGCAAATCTGTGGAATCTTTTTTTATTGTGTGCAGCCTCTTTTTCCAGTAAATTTTATCACGTAAGAGGTTTAAGTTAACTAGGCAGTGTTTGTAAATTCATTAGAAAATTGTGAATCCTGTATTTTGGTGGGGAAAATTCTTCATATTTTATTTTAATTTCATTTGGCTAAAACAAACACCCTCACATTTTGTAATTATTTGGGACTATTAGACTTGTATATTTAACCCAGCCACAGGGGATGCACAAACCAGTGTGTTTCTTTCGTGCCAGTCCCAAGCCCGGATAAATGGGGAGGGTTACGTCAGGAAGGGCATCCGGTGTAAAATTTTGCCAAATCAATATGCGGACAACAATTTTGGATGATCCGCTGTGGCAACTCCTAACAGGAGCAGCTGAAAGAAGAAGAAGAAGACTTGTATATTTAACATTCAATCTAAAAATCTGTTGTGTGACTCAAATTTGAGTATTGAGGAAAGGCTTGTCCAATTGATGGAGTTAATTAAATGTTATCAGGGGAAAAATTCAGAAAATCAGAAAGAGTGGACTTGAGGACATACAGAGATCATAGCACAAAATCATGAAGATCTAATAATGAAACTGTTAGTCAAAATGAAAAAAGCCATTTCCTACTAAAGCAGTAGTATTTCTTTGTTTTGTGATAATGTTTTATTCCTTGATTATTGGAAAGCCATTTCTTTGTTTATAAACCAAAGATTGGAGGAAAGCTTACATGTGCTGCCATTTATAAGGTTGGTGTGATAGAAACGTGTGTTGTATCATACCATCTATGAAAAATAATGCACAAAAATCAACTCCCATAGAAAAACATCAGACAAAATAGCAAAATAACAATGTCACAAAAATAATGTGAAGAATCTACAACAGTACAAACAGTACAACTGAAAAAAAAATAACTGAAAACTTTTCTGTCTGTCAGTTTACCACTCATTTTATAGGGTCACCAGGTTGGTCCCCCTCAAGGAAGATATTATAGCATACATTTTTAAAGCTGGATACCCTTGGTGAAGCCTTTTATGACACCCAAGTGGGATAGTGACTTTTATTCTAACCCACATAACAAGGGTAAAAAAGTATAAAATAAAGTAATACTAGAAAATATTTAACAAGATCCTGATACTCGGGAGTTCATTGGCTTTTTAGCACACACTCCCTTATATCAGTTTGTCAGAGTCCTCTGACATTTTGGTGCATGTTGAAAAGCCAGCTCTTATCAGATACACAGACAGATCAACAACGGTGGAAAAGTTCAGAAAAGGAATGGAACTGAATGATTCATAAAGTGTGGTCTAGTGTGCCGAGCATTCATGCCCTAATACAAATAAAAAATGTTCATTTGTCAAGCATCTCTAATCTACCATCAAGGGCAAGCTCTATATCTGTGAGTGATGTCATCACGCAGCCACTGTGCTAGGTCACATGTTAAGGGAATGTCATACACTTTAATAATTTGGGGCAATTTTTTTTGTATATGTCTCAGATGGCCATGGATTTAAAATCACTTCTCTCAAATTCACAAAAATCAAATACTCTCCCTGAGGGCATCTGTTAAAAACTTTTTCAGAACCTGGCAAGAACTTAATAATGTAATCCTAAAGTTAACATGCAGGGCCTTTCCTTGATGTTTTTTCTTTGTGCACTGTTTTATCCTATATAAAATAATTATTTGAGATGGGGCTCTCTAGTTGTTAAGCACTCTTGTTTGGGTGAGTGTTGAGTGCTGAATTTTATGGATTGCACTTGCTATGTTATTTTCATTTGTTTCATTGAGTTGTCTTCAGTTTGTCAGAATCAGGCTTTTGATTTAAGTTTTTCCCCAAGTGTTCCTTTACTTTTAAAAATAATGTATAATTTCTATAGTTTTGAAGGATAATGAATCCCAAGTGTTTTAATGTTGTTAAACGTGATTCATATTCTTCTGTGGGGCTCTTGTTTTGCTTATGGGCGCTGCCATTTTGGGATAACTTTGCCGACAGTTGTTATGCTTTTGATAGGCTAGACAACCAAGAATGGCAACACATGACATCATGGCCTCAACATGAGGTGTTTCCTAGTCATTCAAATAAAAGCCATAGTTTATTAATATTTATTGCTGGTAATGTCTTATTGTGCATAATTTATTAATTACACTTTGTCACAGGTGTGTATGTAAACGAAAAAGACATAATAGGGTTTGCTAATATTTGCAGTTTCAGGCATACGCAGTAGGTCTTGGAATGTATCACACGTGGATACAGGGGTTCCACTGTATTAGTTTTGCATTTACTGGTTATGACAACTCTTTTGCCCTCTGACTAGAAATTATGTCTCCCTTTTTTTTTGCCTTTGGTTATGTGTACCCTTTTTTGGCTTATGACTTACTGCCCTGTTCTTTGGCTATGATCCTGGATACGTGTTATGAGCTCTGTTTACTTCCTGATTATGATCCCTACTTAAACTCAGGCCATTGCACGCCAGCTTCTGATTCAGCTTTCTGTCTAAAAACTGCTGTCACCCAACACAAATCAAATGGTTTTTGTTTTACTATGAAAGGAATTACATTTTAAAACTTTAAAATGAATATCCCTCACATCCAACATTACCTTTAGCCACTCTTCTCGTTCTCCACCTGTTTGAGTCTTGACTACTGTGCTCTGCAATTTTATACTTTATTTTACTAGTATGTTATTTTAAATGCAATGCAGATAAAATAAAACCAAAAAAATTAAATGCCTGATCCTACAAATACACTGTTAGATTAGTGAAGATTTGTGTTTTCAGTATCCCAAAGTCCATGTTCATGGCCTAATCTTTGTTAGCTCTGCTTTCCATTTGCACCATTGCTTCAGAGCATGAATCTGTTTTTCTGGTTCAAAAGACACAAACTGTCTCAGATTTCCAGATGATTGTTATCATAATATTCAGGAAATGTGTAATTTCAAGAAAGCTGTACAAGCGGCTGGATGAGTATTGTTAACAAAGACCGGTCGTTCAGGCTGTCTGACAGTTTGACCAGCAATAAATGTTGAACAGTTAAAATGTTTTTGTTACTGTACTTGGCATTTTGAAACTTGCAGAACAAGTAAAGGAATGTGGTGAAAAATAATTAAACTATTTAGCTTTTTCTTGATGTAATTTAAAACAAATAGCTTTTTTGACTTCCTCTTCTATATCCATAAATTTTGGTCTCTGGTCTCACATTGATTTCTTTTAATTAGATATTATTTTAGAACTCATGATGTTTGATTTTTCTGTTGTTTACAGAGAAGTTTCTTTATTCTCTGTGGTTCTGTATTGCTGTGATTACTTGAAGGTTTAAAGCTGTTTGCTTTATAATAATGATGAAAGGAGCATTGCACAGTATTGTAATGTCAGATTATGATTAATGTAAAGTTTTTAACTGTAGCTCAGATGTTAATAGTCCCTCATATGCGCATAATAATAAAAAAATAGCTTATTTCTCTTAATAAAGCATTTTTACATACATAGTATGGCATAGTGGCGGCACGGTGGCGCAGTGGGTAGCACTGCTGCCTCGCAGTTAGGAGACCCAGGTTTGCTTCCCAGGTCCTCCCTGCGTGGAGTTTGCATGTTCTCCCCGTGTCTGCGTGGGTTTCCTCTGGGTACTCCGGTGTCCTCCCACAGTCCAAAGACATGCAGGTTAGGTGCATTGGCGATTCTAAATTGTCCCTAGTGTGTGTGTGTGTTGGGGGGGGGGGGGGGGGTTCCTGCCTTGCGCCCTGTGTTGGCTGGGATTGGCTCCAGCAGACCCCCGCGACCCTGTAGTTAGGATGTAGTTAGGGGTTGGATAATGGATGGATGGATAGTATGGCATAGTACTGCTTTATATGAAGTATACTGTACTGTATGTAGATTGATATTTATATATCAGCATTTCACATTCACTTATGTACTAATTAAAAAGCAAGGATTTAAATAGAGCAGTAAAAAGGGTAAAATCTTAAAAAACAAGGAAAGGAAAAAGTATAACACACATGAATGCTTGCTACATTCCAGTAACATAGGAAAAAACAGTTTGTAATTTGCGAAATAACAGCTTATTTAATAAAAATAGGAGTTCATTTAAAAGGGAAGGGTGTTTTTTATGATCCTTTGCAGCCACAGTGGTACACATTACTAAACTAAAGAATCACTCATTTGAGTCTCATGTCATGTCATCTCATCTTCTTATCCACTTATCCTGGTGAGTGTCGCAAATTGACAGTAGGACATGCACAGGCCAAGCAGGGCAATCCAGGCTTCCCTGTCCCCAACTACAAATTCTAGCTCTTCCTAGGCATTTCCAAGCCAGCCAAGATATATAATCACTGCTGCGTGTCCTGGGTCTGCCACAGGGTCTCCACCCAGTGGGACTTAGGGGGAGCTGCCTGGGAGACACTATCACGACTTTCCCAAACCAACTCAGCTGTCTATTCTTGGTTAGGAAGAGCAATGACTCTACTCTGAGGCTCTCCCTTTTCATACTAATGAGAACAAAAGTGAGTACAACACTGAAGTAGCTGTTTCCCTTTAGCACCCAGTGTCATTTGTGCCTGTGTCCACACAAGGCTTTGAATACAGTTAAATGAGCACACTCTACAGGATAAGGTGAATTCAAAGAAAGTGGTAAAAGAAAGTTCCTGTAGTTATTTGAAGTAAGACTCCCTGATTTGTGAAACTGTTCAATAGAATAAAAACCTGTAGTTAGAGCACTTTACGAATAACCTTGAGGACCACTAATTTAAAAAGATTCAATTATGTGCATTAATAATTTTGATCAAACACATTTTCATTGTGGGTCATTTCATGTTGGTGTTATATTACCCTGGGTGTCACAGTGGTTGGCTCTGCTGCTTATTGGCTCCAGGAGAGGATGAACAAAATCTGTATGGTGTTAGTCTGTTCTCCTCATGCTCATGTGGTATTTTCTACAAGTCCTCTTATATCCTACTCCATCCCAGGAAAATGCAGCGAGCCTATACTGACTTGTTATGAATACGATTGATTGTGTTAATGTGTCAATTTGTCCCGCAATGCACCTATTACTGGGTTTGCTGTTACAAAACACCCGATCTTGCAGTATCACAGGTATGCTCTAATTCCTGCAAATCTACCGTACAATTAAATTATGCAGTCTCTGTGTGATGGATGATTGTGTTACCTTGTTGCCAAACACACATTAAATTGTTTTTCCATTTTTATTTAAATTTTTGTCCCATGCATCCATTATTTGTATTATTAAAATCATTATGAAGTATGGAAAGAATCATTAAGAAACTTTCAGCATTTCTAGGCAAGCTCTGTAATTTTCATTGTTTTTGGTCCTTCTTTGTTAAGCAGGAGCATTGATATCATTATCATCCCAGACATCTTTAAGGAATCAATGTTTACACCAAGGTAAGCCCTGTGTGACCTCTTTCATTGTACCGAGTCAAAGTTATCATTCCCAAAAAGGCCACCACTACATGTCAACCATCCTTTTTCATTTAAATTGTTTACAGTCATATGAAAAAGTTTGGGAACCCCTCTTAATTCTTTGGATTTTTGTTTATCATTTGCTGAGCTTTCAAAGTAGCAACTTCATTTTAATATATGACATGCCTTATGGAAACAGTAGTATTTCAGCAGTGACATTAAGTTTATTGGATTAACAGAAAGTATGCAATATCCATCATAACAAAATTAGACAGGTGCATAAATTTGGGCACCCCAACAGAGATATTACATCTTTACTTAGTTGAGCCTCCTTTTGCACATATAACAGCCTCTAGACGCTGTCCTCCTATAGCCTTTGATGAGTGTCTGGATGGAGGTATTTTTGACCATTCTTCCATACAGAATCTCTCCAGTTCAGTTAAATTTGATGGCTACCGAGCATGGACAGCCTGCTTCAAATCATCCCAAAGATTTTCAATGATATTCAAGTCAGGGGACTGTGACGGCCATTCCAGAACATTGTACGTCTCCCTCTGCATGAATGCCTTTGTAGATTTCGATCTGTGTTTTGGGTCATTGTCTTGTTGGAATATCCAACCCCTGCGTAACTTCAACTTTGTGACTGATGCTTGAACATTATCCTGAAGAATTTTGATATTGGGTTGAATTCATCCAACTCTAGACTTTAACAAAGGCCCCAGTCCCTGAACTAGCCCCACAGCATGATGGAACCTCCACCACATTTGACAGTAGGTAGCAGGTGTTTATTGGCTCCAGCAGACCCTGTGACCCTGTGTTAGGATATAGCGGGTTGGATAATGAATGGATAGCAGGTGTTTTTCTTGGAATGCTGTGTTCTTCTTCCGTCATGCAAAGAGCTTTTTGTTATGACCAAATAACTCAATTTTTGTCTCATCAGTCCAAAGCACTTTGTTCCAAAATGAATCTGGCTTGTCTAAATGAGCATTTGCATACAACAAGCGACTCTGTTTGTGGCGTGAGTGCAGAAAGGGCTTCTTTCTCATCACCCTGCCATACAGATGTTCTTTGTGCAGTTTGCGCTGAATTGTATAGCGATGTACAGATACACCATCTGCAGCAAGATGTTCTTGCAGGAATTTGGAGGTGATCTGTGGGTTGTTTGTAACCATTCTCACAATCCTGCACATATGACACTCCTGTATTTTTCTTGGCCTGCCAGACCTGGGTTTAACAGCAACTGTGACTGTGGCCTTCCATTTCCTGATTACATTCCTTACAGTTGAAACTGACAGTTTAAACCTCAGAGATAGCTTTTTATAGCCTTCCCCTAAACCATGAGACTGAACAATCTTTGTTTTCAGATCTTTTGAGAGTTGCTTTGACGATCCCATGCTGTCACACTTCAGAGGAGAGTCAAAGGGAAACACAACACAATTGACCACCTTAAATACCTTTTTCTCATGATTGGACACACCTGTCTATGAAGTTCAAGGCTTAACGAGCTAATCCAACAAATTTGGTGTTGCAAGTAATCAACATTGAGCAGTGACAGGCATTCAAATCAGCAAAATTAGAAAGGGACCCAAAATTTTGCACAGCCAGTTCTTCATATTTGATTTAATTTCATACAACTAAATATTGATTTGCTAAAAATCTTTGTTCGGAAAACACCCCAGTGCTCAGTTGTTCCTAGGAAATGAAAGACATACCACTGTTATCTTTTTTGTTGAAAGTACAGTATACATGCCCTGAGCGTCATTGCATGGAATCCATGTTTTTGTTATCTAAGGGGGCTTACGTGCTGCAGATGTCTTCCTTGGTGCCACACAGTTCATTATCCTGCCGTTTTTAGAGTGTTTTTATCAGTAGATGGCAGACTTTCTTTCTGCCTATCTGAGCAAAGTCTGATGTTAAGACAGGGTTCCAGACTGTTCACTGTTCTAATTAGTTTCAAGTCTTCCAAGTTTTGACAAGCAGAACTAAGGCCTTAACAACCCACTGCTTTTCATGTTAACAATGACAGGTCACCGATGAGTGCAAAAGTCAAGTTCAGGTCAGGACTCAACTTGTAAATGATTAATTCTGGTCTCACTAGAAAAGTGGCAAGAGACAAATTTAGGTCAAGAATGACAATGCTAGTGAACAGTGCTGGTCTGTACATGGAGAAAATGTAAAGCCAGTTTCAGACAGTAACAAGTGTCCAGTTCTGGTCAGCATTGCATAGGTACAATAACTAATAAGTATATATCAACTTAGTGTTCATTGTTGGTGAATACTGGCATTGATCCATTGAGTAATTACAAGCCAGTGGATTCATAATCAGCCTTTGGTACTGCTGCTCAGACAGCTGTTGTGAATGAAGTTAAAACAAAATGAGAAGAATAGGGATCATGAAGAGTAATGATGATACCAATACACATATAAAAAAGACACCCAAGCCTACAGTTCAAGTATTCAGTCTATAAGCAGTAATGTCACTTCTGCAACAGACTCCAACGTCTAAATTCAGAATTCCCCTTCCACTTTACCACTTGTGGTTCTGAAGGGATTGGATCACTGGCCGTCTTCTTCCTGTAATGCATCATTTCCCCTTCACCTTTGAAAGTCAGGCAATAAAGACATATTTCGCAGCCATCTGCTGAAATGCCACTTCCCTCCTGAGAACTGATTATGCAGCACTTGACCTTCGGCCAGGCTGTCTAATAGAGACACAGGTGGCATCTCTTGCAGTATGTAAAGGTCTTCCGTCTCCTCCCTGTGGGGCTCCCAGTGTTGAGCTGTGGCACACCCCTTGCTGTCTGCTGCGTGGGTGAGCTGAGTAGCGGTGAGTGCCGTTTATGAATTCTGTGCACCCTTTGCGTTCCACGTGTAGTTCTTTCTCTTTTAAACTGAGGCCTACTCCAACAGACACCATGAACCAGCTCTTTGTGCCCACACACTGAGTGGACAGGTCCTAGAGACAACACATAAGGAATCACTCTTCATGGAAGGGTCACTGTAGCCCTCCTAAAACACATTGAAGCCTTACTTGCATCTCCTCAGTCTGACATGAGCTCCATGCTTGCTGTGTAATTACCCCTCCAAGACTGCCATAATCAATGTCAAATACAACCATTTAAACTGCCCCAATGGCAGTGGCGCAGCTCATCAGAAATACAGCCTAACTGGAGGTGCCTCAGCCATCATGAAATAGGCTCTTCTCCTAACACTTCCAATCTCATAAGCCATGCTACTCATGTGGCTACAGGGTACCTTTCTTTACACTGTTAGGTTCCCTATGATTCTAATTAGCTGCTGCACCCTGAGAACAAGTCCGACTCCTTCAAACAGCTGGTAAATGCTACACCGCTCCTGATAGACTCTCCCACAGTGAACGCCGTTTGACAGCCATTCAGAGATGCCCCACCGAGAACAGGCAGGTGCCAATAGACAGCGGGAGTCCTCTAAATCCCAGCATGAGCCAGGCCACAGAGGGCTGTCACTATTGTTCAGTGTTTAAAAAAAAAATAAGGTCTGCAGGAAACTTGTTGGCAATAAAAAGAGGCTGAGTGCTTTTAGTGGCAGAAGTGAAAGCAGTAAGTGCTCTTGAAATGGAGGTACCTCTCATATTTAGATCAATGCAGGGCATTTTTATGTTATTGTGAAAGGTCATGGCCTGTGACACAGCAGGTCATCTAGCACAAGCGATGCATCACATTGGCAGTAGTGCTTCGAGGCTGGCTAAAGTAAGATCCTCCAGAGGTTAGGGCTAAAATGGGAGACAGTGTAGTAATGTTGTCAAACTTGGAAGTAACACAAAGGTGCACTGGGACGTCTGTTGCTATTCTGTGAAATGTCTCCTGCATTCATATGAGGATAAGCCAGCCAAGTGGCCAGTAGTTTAGGGACACACTAAGATCCGACCGCACTATAGGGGATCACATAGATGCAGTGGAAATTTGTGTTGGCTGCGGGGTCCTCAGTGGGGATTAGTGGGGAGGAATTCAACAACACACTAGAATGCCATTTAAATTGACAAGTAACTCAGAAGTGTTCTGGAAGTCTATGACTGTATTAGGAGTTGTCTCAGAAATAACACAGTAATCAGAGAGATTTAATTCAGGGACACGACTGGAGTCCAGCGGAACTGGGAGTTTAATCAACACCCCAGTAAATGTCTGGTTAGTCTGTGAGGAGTCTTAGTATAGCATACTTTGGATCAGAGGCATTAAGTGGCTCATAAGTTTGGGAGATAACAACAGTGCAGATGAACTATAAGGTGATTTAGAGGTGCACTGGAAATTTGTAGCTTTGCAAGGAGATATTTGGGGCACATCAAGATTTAATTAATGGACACAGCAGTCCAACTGAACTAGGAGGTGACTCTGATTCGAAATTTATAGCTAGGTGGACTTGTATATGCACATTGGTAATGGAAGTGGCTGAAGTGAGTGGTAATTTATTGACATAGGTTGGGAGCATGCACCAAATACTAGTAGTGACGTTGAAGAAGCAGTTGACTCACAATTGCAGTGAAAGTCAAGAAGTAATGGGAGGCATCTCATAGATCCACTGGGAATCGGTGACCAAAGGGGTAGTAATTTAGGGACACAACAGAAGTCGTCCTGAACTCGGAAGTTTGTCAGAGATGTAGTGAAAGTCTGTACTGGGAGGTGCATCAAGAATACTATTGAGATCAGGGCCCAGAGTGGATTTTTATTTAGGAAGACATTAAGACTTTGTGGCCAGTTTTCTCTGTGGTTGTATCAGGGGCACAATTGTTTCTGTTTTCAAAATCTTTATCTGTAAGCACAGTGTTGTATAAGCCTGAGAAGTTCGCAGCGGAGAATCCTCTGTCACATAACACTTTATCTTCCTTTCGGAAACTTTGTGCTTGTACTGATAGACCCTAATCCATCATGAAGTATCTTGTGATTAAAAAAAAAAGAAAACATTTTATTTTATAGGAGACTAAATGTCTGCATTTGCGTGCTGATTTAGTAGTTGTGGCCAACTGACTCAGTAAGCAGCTCTGCATCCTCATGAGCTCAGATGCTCCTCACGCTTTTCTGGCTGCAGCTTTCCATTATTAAGAAGCCAGACTGCTGTGAGCTGCTATGAAATGACACTCAGCAGGCGGACGGAACCACAGCAGAGGCGTTCAGCAAAGCAGTAGAATCTTTCAGTCAGGTTTTCTTTGTGTCACTCACATCAATTATTGTTACTAAACCTGCATTGCGCACTGCATTACGTAACTGCTGTTATCTAATAAAGCCAAGCCGTCACTCGGTGTAGAAAATAGAAAAAGAAGGCAAGTATTCAACAAGTGCAAAATAAAGATTCAAGAGGGCACCTAATCTATAGCAGGGTCCCTGCTGCAGGGAGAATATGCCTCTGACTTGCTGTCGGGGAAGTTCCTTATTATCACTTAGTGAGACACCGGCGGGTGGCGGATGCCCATTGTCTCATTGTCACTAACCTCTTGGGTAGTGCTAATTATTTCTAAATGAAACACAGGGGGAGATGCATAAATATTGAGGGGTTGGAACAGCCTTCTTATTAGAAATATTTTGTTGTCAATATTTTAACCTCACTTAGGAGATTATATGAAGGATAAACTTAATTTTGTATAGGACCTTTCTATAGTAGAAAAGCAAGTAGCTAGAGTCTATTCTGGTAGCACTGAACACAAGAAAGGAATAATTAAGAAAATAAATGGTTTGTGGGGTGACAGTAGATAAAAGCAGTTCACTGTTTCAGATGCTGGGATTCAACTTAGGGTTATAATCCTTGTCATTACAAAGTTGTGCCCATTCGCCCCATGTCCATGTGACATTCCTCAGGGTAGTTAGAGTGGTACTTCTGAGTTGTGGTAGACGCGATGTCCTTTTCAGGTTTGGTTCTGGCCTTGTGTCTGATGCTCTTGGGATAAACTCATGCTCAGCCAACATTTAGATTGGATTATGTGGGTTCAACAAATGAATTGATGAACGGACAACCCTTTCCATAGTGCATACCATACCAAGACAAATTACAGAAAGCAGTTCAGATGTTTCTGTATGTCCAGAATTGCTCCCCTGGCAGGTGAGCCATCTCAATAATAAGCAGTCCAGATTGACCAAGTGACCTTGTGCTTTACAGTCCAATGCCTTAATAACCAAGGGGCATATTGACTGTCAGCCCCAAGCTGTGGTGGTTCTGAGTTGGGATATGTCATTGGTAAGTGTCTTTTCAAATGGACGGAGACTCTTGTGCACCCCATTTGGCATCCTGTACAGACGGGCTTTGACGTTCAGTCTTTTTTTTCCCTCTTTATTCTCTTTTGTACCTCAGAAGCGGGCATTCCCTTACTAAGGCTTCCCAGTATGGAATGTGTACATCTTTGGCACTTGTGACTTCCCTGTTTTTTTTAAATGGTATTTTAAAATTGAACCATAAAAAAGAAAATAATTGCAGCTAAGAGCTTTACACAGCAGCAGCAAACGCCCTCATGCAAACATAAGGTGTTGATGAGAGATTCAGGCAGCTGCTGATGCCACTTCACCTAAAAAGATTACATAAAGGACTTGTTTAGCACAGATATGTTGTGTTTTGCTTTGGGTGAGTGATGCATTTCAGTAGCCAACCACCATGGCACATTTTAATGTTTGCATTATTATTTTTGAATCCATGATTGCATGGAAGTTAACACTGCATGACATGTACTAATGTACTTGTGGAGCGTGCTGCAGTCCTCAGTGATGTGTAATGTTACAGCGTGAAAAAATAATCTTTGGGCCTTCAGATTTGCTGTAATGCTCTGGTGAATGTATTGTATTGTGTAGTGACACCAGTTATAACATTTAGTTTAACACATTTATTTTTTGATGATATTTTTCAGCTTCAGTAACTGAGTTTATTTCCTGCCTCATGTATAAAGTTTATGTTCCCCCATTCCTTTGCTGGTTTCCTTTAATTCCACCTGCATGACAAAGATGTGCATTTTAAGTCAATGGCAAAGATAATCTGGCTCCATGTGAGTGAATATGTGCTGGGATGGACTGCCACCCAACCGGAGGTGGTTCCTGCCTTGCTTCCCATACTGCTGAGATAGGCTTTTGCCTCTGACAAGTAAAGGAAGAAAATAGGTGTATTTCCCTGTAAATCTGAGACCTGTGGCCATCCATTTAGTCTGTCAGTCTATACTTTACATTTAGTAGCCAACCATTTAGTCTGTCAGTCTATACATTCCTTACCTGCATACAGCCTTTGAATAATAATGGGAACTTTGGAAAGCTTCAGGCAGGCTACATAATTGGGTATTACTGGTGTCATCTTTTGCAGTTGCTGTCATAACCACAGAATTTAATGGATCGATCTTGAAGGCCACAGGCTTGTATGATTATATAGTGAGATACATGTGTTTGGACCTGGATTTTAAGGACACTTTAGCCAAAGGTAAGTGCACTGAAATTGATCTGAAATGGGAAAACCAGGGGTCTCATTTATAAAACTTTCCATGGATCTGAGATTGAAAATATGTGTAGTCCAAAAAACAGGATAATGCATACGCCAAAAAAAAAAATCAGATTTATAAAAAGTGATGTATGCACATTTCTGTGCAATTTATCTTTATAAATCACAATCATCTTGTACAGTAAATGTGCGTACATGAATGCACCTGAAACCCTGCCCAGTTGTCACCCTGAAACAACCATGTATGCACTGTGCTAATCAGCCTCATACATATGCAGTCGTGATGTTGCAGAACTTCATTGGCTGGTAGAGCAGCCTCCTATCTGACGCATCATGATACCGCTACCTGCATCTTACCTACATCTGAGGAGTCTGCATGGCATTAAGTGTGGTGTCGGGGAAAGGTATAAGGTGCCAACGTCTAAGCAGGTAGGCAGTGTCACATGGCACATGTAATGACATGATTGCTGTTACAATAAATCGTATTGGCCATAAGAAAAATTTCAGGTTCAGCCAGTTACCTCACCAACAAGGCAGCTATCATGTACAGCAGCACCATGAGCAAGTCCACTGCCAACGCAAGTTTTCCGATTTGTAAACGAATCATGGGTTGAACCAGTTGGCCAAGCCATGATGTTTGTCAGTCTCCCCTTGACATCACAGATGACGTTTGTGGTAATGGAATGTCACTGCTCACTGTTAACAAAAGCAGGTTGAGAAGAAGGTATACCAAATAGAACTGCTTAATCACAAGATTGTACTCCTGTCTCAGCTCAAGTACCAGATAACAATCACCACCTGCATTTAGATGCAGGACTAGGAATTTCTGAATTTGCGCTTCTGTCCTCTCTGCCACTATTCCATTGCCAGTGGTCTTAAGTTCAGTGAATGTTTTGCACAGATCATTTATACCTCTGACAAGTCTAACGCCATAGTGTATGCTAAATAATTCAGGTAACCTTTCCAGTTTGGCTTTAAATATATTATTAGAATATTACATAGAATAATCAGTGTTACTCCTGCCACCTTAACCAATGTGAAGACATACTGTTGGATATCTTCACCTGCTTCTTACAAAGATAAAATATAAGTAACAGAAACTGTTCTGACTGATTCAACAGAATCAGCAGGTCCAAAAGAGATATTATTTTAGCCAAATATCTAATAATAAGTTGGATCTAATGCAATGGTTATTACTAATAGCTACTGAGGCGTTTCATACTCGACACATTGAATATTGAGCTGCATACCATCCATTTTGCTACCTTGAAAGCAAATGACAGTCATTTAACTAATGCATTTCTCACCCTGACTTTTTTGGACAGTGTTTAATACTGCAGCAGGCTTCAGATAAGAGAAATCAGCAACATCTTTTTATCACGGCATGTAGTCACTCTTAAATGGAAATCACAAACTCATTTATCTACTTCCTGAGTTCTCCAGTTGGTGTGCTTACATCTTAAGCACAGGATTTTTCTATTTTGATGTCACATTTTGTGTATACATTTCTGTACTTTTTTAGTTAGAAGGTGGCTGTGTACTAAATAGCTAAAGGTGCTTCATGTGCTTTGTTAATTTAAATTTGACTTATCTGGTAAGTTTCAAAGCTTTTGTCCCATACGTAAGATGATATCTTATTGATGGTAATAATATCTGAGAGAGAGAGATTCATTATTTTATTAACATTATCAAATAGTGTATCACTTAGCAAACAAATAAAAGCATGTCATTATCATGAAAAATAAGATCAGCAACTAAAATACAAAAGTTATCTGGTAATGCATATTAAAGTTGGTGTAAAAGTTTACATTTTTGATACTAATTAACCTGGTCTGATATGTGTTTATAACACTTTAGTGGTAGATAATTCTTAACACGTTCTGAGATATATCACAACAATTTAGTGAAAAATCATCCTTATTATTTGCTGATATGAGTTAAAACATTTTTACAGTAAGATAATCCACTTGTACCCTGACATGTGCTATTACAGTTCATAGTGAGATCATTCTTAAAACACACTGAGATGTGTTACAGCGCTTTATTTTTAGTTATACTAACATGTGTTATAAATAAGTTTAGCATGAGATGCTTCTTAATGCATACTGGGGTCTGTTACAATACTTCAGTGTGTGATCGTACTTAATGTATGCTTAGATGTATTTGGAACAATTTTAACTGAGACCATACTTTCTGTTCACTGATCTATGTTATACAGTAGAACATTAGAACATTACAACTATCTAGACCAGAACAGGCCATTCACCCCAACAAAGCTCCCCAGTCCTATCCACTTAATTCTTCTAAAAAAATATCAAGTCTAGTTTTGAAAATCACTGAAGTCTTATCTTCTAATCGGTTCTTTTAACTTATTTGTTTTAGTATTTATATAATTTTTGTACTTTGTTTGTTTACTGATTTATTATTAATATTTTTTTATTTTATTGTACAGCACATTGGTTTACACTTATGGTGTTTTAAAATTGTGCTTTATAAATAAATTTGATTTGATTTGATTTGATACTGTCTACCACACTCGTTCAGGCTTTTTCCAAGTGTCCATGATTCTCTGTGTAAAGAAAAACTTCTTAATATTTCTGCGAAATTTGCCCTTAACAAGTTTCCAACTGTGTCTCTGTGTTCTTGATGAACTCATTTTAAAATCACAGTATCAATCCACTGGACTAATTCCCTTCATAATTTTAAACATTTCAATCATGTCTCCTCTTAATCTTCTTTCACTTAAACTGAAAAGGCTCAGCTCTTTTAATTTTTGTTTATAATTCATCCCCTATAGCCCTAAAATCACCCTAGTCGCTCTGCTCTGGACCTTTTCTAGTGCTGCTATGTCCTTTATGTAGCCTGGAGAGCAAAACTGCACACAGGACTCCAGATGAGGCCTCACCAATGTGTTATAAAGCTTGAGCAGAACCTCCTTGGACTGTGATGTGTTTTAACAGTTTAGATGGAAATGATTCTTCATTTTTTAGACACAGTGGTGTAGTGGTAGTGCTGCTGCCTCACAGTAAAGAGACCAGGGTTTGCATCCTGGGTCCTCCCTGGATGGAGTTTGCATGTTCTCCCAGGTTTCGTCCCACAGTCCAAAAAAAAAAATCCAGTTAGGTTGGAGAAAAAAACAAAATATGCAGGGGTTCCAAATCCAGAAGACCGCCCAGTCTCCACTGGGCATTCTGCCTAACATAAAAGTTTCTAAATCAGTACTGTTTTTTCCGTGCTTCACATGTTGTTCTCATGGGCAGCTGAGACACCCACCTTCATTACATCATTTCAGGGGGCTTCATGGTGTCTTGATCAGGTGGTAGTGGCACAGACTGCCACCACAGAAGAACCAGAAAAGACAGCAGAGATTAGTACAGAGGCTGATCCTTGAAGAAGATGATAACTCTATTCCCGTATGGTCTATAAGGAATACAACCAAAATGTCCCTGCGATAAAGCCAAATTAAAATAAATGATTTTTAGTAGTTTTTAAAAATATTTCACAGTATTAGCCTGGCAAATTTCTGTTGGTAAAGTATTCCAGATTTTAGGTGCATAACAGCAAAATGCTGCCTCTCCACTTATTTTAACTTTGGCTCTTGAAATTATAAGCAGACCTCCATTCGAAGAGCTGAGGTTATGACTTGGAGTGTAGGGGGACAAGCATTCCACAGACAGAACAGAGAAAGATTATTTAAGGCTTTATAAACCATTAGTAACATTTTAAGGTCAGCTCTGAATGACACCGGCAACCAATGTAATGATGCTAAAACTGGTGAGATGTGCTCAGATTTTCTATTTCTAGTTAAGATTCTGGCTGATGCATTCTGCACTAATTACAGTCGATTGATGTCTTTCTTAGGGCTAGTCTAATTAGTCTAATCATCTAGTTATAGGCAATTTCACTTTCAACAGAGTGGAATCATTTACATTTCTTGGCACAAATATCACTCACAGCCTGAACTGGGATGAAAACATAACTACGCTTATTTGAATTTGTGAATTTCCCATTGGGATTAATAAAGTATCTATCTATCTATCTATCTATCTATCTATCTATCTATCTATCTATCTATCTATCTATCTATCTATCTATCTATCTATCTATCAAAACAGCTCTGCAGTGGATGTTTTTTTCTCCATCAACTTGAAAGTTTAACCTGTCCCAATCAGTGCTGGTCCAGTTTTATAGAGCTGTAATTGAAAGCATTCTCACTTTAACCATAACAGTCTGGTATGGCAATGCATCTGCTCAATCAAAACATGCGTGCAATTCGGACAGCAGAAAAGATTGTAGGCCTGTAAGTGGACTCCATTGAGGTTCAATATACATCAGGGGTCAGGAAACGTGCCAGACATGTAATCAAAGAGTACACTCACCTGGGCTGCCATCTCTTTCAGTTATTGTCTTCAAAGAAACTTTACCAGTCACTTAAAGGCAAGGACTACTAGACATTTAAACGGTTTCTCTCCTACTGCAGTCAATATGGTTGAACACTGTCTCTGTTTCTTCCTGATTTCTAAACTCTTCCATTCAGTCTAAATGATGAGTTTTTTTTTCTGTTTATATTATAAGGACTAACTTCATATATTACTGGTCGGAAGTGCAATTACTTTATTTATACTTTACTGTATTTTTTTATATTTGTGCACATATTGGGATTGGCTCCAGCAGACCCCCGTGACCCTGTGTTCGGATTCAGTGGGTTGGAAAAATGAATGAAATGGAATGGATGTTTTGTGCAGTACATTTTTTACTACTACTGTATATAATGTTATGATGGTGCCATGTATTACATATTTTGTTGTTTAATTGTATTTACCTTGGTAGGTGTATGGATGTAACACCAAAAGAAATTCCTAGCAACTATGTTTCCTGTCAATAAAGTTCAAGTTAAATAAAACAGGAACAAAGCACGACAAAAGTATCACGTAAAAATCTAATGCCTCACAGGGCCTACCTACACAAGTGGTGACAAGTCCACATAGACAGAGTCCCACAGTATCACTGCTAACCCTCCATCAGTATGCTCCTTCTTCACACCCTGACCTCCACCTCCTCTTGCCAGTTAAGCCTCTGACTATACAGTACAGCCAGACGGTAGTGTGGGGACTGGTACCCCACCCAGGGGTGCCTAATGTTGCTGGAGTGATTCTGGCATCCGGTGGAATAACTGGGTTCAGTAAGTGCATGAGTGGATAATATGTGTTATAGAAAATGACAATTAATTAAAGTGCTCAAAGACTTTCAGTCCAAAAACCTAAGTTTAGAATCTTTTTTTAACAGCTGGAATCAAAAATAGCCCCGACTTTTCCTCACTAGGATTAGAGTGTCTGCTTGGAGGAGGGGTGTTTAACACGGCTGCCCGTCTTCTTGCATTTTTTATGAAGGCGTCATGTGATTAGCAGAGCTGATGATTGTATTTTGCTGAATTTGCTCACACTTTATAAAGACTTATTTTAGCAGCAGGGCTGGCTAGAACATGATAACCTACTTCTAATGGAGCTGATTTATCCATTGAATGAGTGCAAATCTAGAAGCAGTTTTCTTGAATATCATCACCTGAACATGCCTGTTGGTGCTTTTCCTGTAGAGTGTCATTTCGATGTTTTTTTGAATCTGTTCTGTTGGTCCTGATGATTTCAGCAGGTTCTTGACAACTTCACTCCCTCTTGACTAAGCCAGGGAATAAACCCCACAGAGATGTAAGAGATACAATGGCTCCTTGTCTCACTGCATTTGCCTGTCATTTCAGATTTGCATTTCTTGAAGGTTGTTTGCATGTCACCTATTAAAAGGACTCTCTGACCCCATCCCCAGTAAAACAAGAGATGCAGCAGAGCGTGCCGACCTGCTGAATCATGAAAGAGATGAATATGACCAGTCTGGCTCTGACTGCTTTGACTGCAGTGGGTTAGAGGGCTCTTCAGATTTATTTCTGCTGTCTATTTCCACTGGCATCACTACAGTCTGCTGCCAACTGCCCACCCCCCACCAAACCCCTCAAATTGGCTCCCACAGATTAGCTTTGCAGTTCTTGAGAGCAGCTACCATTCTTCTCACTAGAAGATGAAACTACCTTTTGAAACCAGGATAAAAAAAGTCATAATCAAGCCTGTAATGAATGATAACAGTAGTGATCTAGTGCCCTGGAGGCTGAGAGGTGTACCAGAAGTTTTAAGTGCTGCTCCAGAGTAAATGGGAAAAAAATGAAAATGCCAAGCCACTTGAGAGCTGAGAGCTTAGCCTGCTGCCAGTTGGACGGTTGATGGCTTTGAGCCTCCGATCCGGCACATCGCCCATAACATTTCGGCCATTTGCTCCCATCAGCCATTACCTCCTGCTTAATTTGCTTTTCTGAGAATTGTATATGTTTACTTCATATGCAGAGAGCTCTTGAGGAGCAGGCTTGTTTTGAGAAACTAACTTTCATCCCACGTCCCATTATCACTGGGAATGACAGAAGATCTGAGGGACTGCAGCCTCCCTGCCTCACGCATTTCAGCAGCAAAGGATTCATTGCAACACGGCATGCAGTAGGCAGACGCACTTCCAATTATTTTTAACGGCCTGCTTAATTAATGAAACAGTCAAACTCTTGCCTGGGCGTCTGTAATTATTTGTAAAAATCCTCCTCCGCTTTCTTGTCCCAGATATAAATGTACTTGCCAATGCTTGTAAATTCAGTGGGGGTGCCGGGTTTCCTTTAAAGTAAAAAAAAAAAGAAAAAGAAAGAAAGAAAAGAAAGAAACAGCTCAATTTGTGGTTGATGCCGTGGCTGCCTTCCAGCTCCTCTGATATGTCTCTCTCTTCTTGATTTTGCACATTTAATTTCACATACCAAATCCTGGCAGGTGTTATCAGAAGGCATCTCTTATTTCGGAATAAGCATGAATGCTGGCCAGGGTGTTTCCCAGACCTTGTACCTTACATCGCAAAGTCCCTGAGTAGGAAAAACAGCATATACAGCCATTTACGAGAGGCTGACAAAGGTGTGTGGTGCAAGTGTAAAAGGAGAAATTTCTGGGTGAACCAACAGAAAGTTGGATGTGTGGATGAGTTAAGATGGGGGTTACAAATAATAAATCATGTTATGGGTGTGTGGTGAGTGAATGAATGGCTATGTGGGTATGTGTAAGGATGGGAAGACTGTGCGTCAGGCCGCATATGTGAGTAGGCATGTAAGGGTCACATGAAGGATTGTCTGCATGTGTGGAGGGTAGAAAATTGAATGCAGGGTGCAAACGGAGAATTAATAGAAAATGGGTGGGAAAAGCATGCATCAGCAGATGTGTGGGCCATTGAATAGATGATTGCATGTATGACTAGCTTAGATAACGGTATCTCAGGGGGTGTTTGTGGTGAGTGGATGAAGATATAGGTGTGTGGGAGGATGCAGGAGAATGTGTGGGTGAGTGCATGGGTGTGCAATTGAATGGACAAATGGCTGCGTGCCTGGATTTAAAGACTGGGTGTGTATGCTGTGAATAGGCAACATCATGAGTGTGTGGAAAAAGTGTGAGGATGAGAGGTTTTCTAGTTAGATTAATGAATTTATGGAAGCACTTGTATACAACACAACCTTAATTTGAAGTACACATTTTACACAATGGATGGAAATGTAGGCAGATGTGTGAGTGGATGCGTCGGCCATTAAGTGGCTGAGTATGAATTTCTCTAGATGAATGATTGCATGGATGGCTTTGTTTGTTGTTATTATTTAAATGAAGGAGTTCTTAGGAAAGTATAGGTGAGTTCATGGGTGCACGACTGAAATGTGTCAGCAGCTGTGCGGCCTGATTATCGATTGGATATGTATATAGTGAACAGATGAATAAATCAGGGTGGAAAGGGGGGAATATTTGAGTAGAATACTTAAATTATGGATAGACACGTAGTTAGATGTGTGAATTACTGAGCTGGGGTGTCTTGGTGGGGATAGAAAAATAATGGTGTAGGTAGTCATATGGGCGATAAGTGACTAATTGAAAGCATTAATGTTTGGCAGTGTGACGTCAGAGGAATATGTGATTACCGTAGATTAAAGGTCCAATGGCACAGAAATGCAGGTACAGATGACAAGTCAGTGGGGTGGTTTATGCAAGTGTATGTGGTAGACAATCGAATGACTAAATGGCTCTATAAATGGGCATGTGAATGAACTAGTGCGTTTTAATGTGTAGCTGGGGGAATGCATGAAGGATTGCATGGAAGTGCAGATGAATGTGTGAATGCAGAACTAGTTGATTAAAGTAATTATACCATACATTCCTGAGAATAAATTAAAAAAAAACGTTACTTGGTTTCTACAGCCCTCTACAATGAGTATTGTGATGTTAAAACTTCCAAATAAAACATCTTGTTGCTAGAAGGCTCAGGTTGTGAAGATGTGCTGCCTTTCCTTTGTGTGCTGGAAAAGACAGAACCAATTAGCCATTTTGTTATGATTTTTACACTACTGGATTATTTAATAAAGCTTTCATGCATGTTTTGTCATTTTTACCCCTTTTATTTTAATTTAAAATTAATACTTTTGATAATTTAATGATGTCCACTGCACCATTTTGTGTTTTGTTACTACCAAATTCCATTGCCATTTTGTGTGTTTTATGAGTGGTTGTGACATATTGCTGTGGCACTTGTGATGCTGTGATGTCATCTTTGAGTCCCTATATATTGTGACAGTGCAATTTTATTCATTTCCAAGTATGTGTGCAAACTCTACTGAGAATCTTGCAAGCAGTTATTAAGTACACAATCTCCGGGTTATGACTCCTTACAATCATTCCTCTCTTCTTCCAATTTTCATTATCGTTTAGGCTTTCACACTTTTGTTGGCTAGACCTTTTGGTTTTCGGCACAGCTGTGTACTTTCCGTTTATCCTCCATTTTCTGGTAATACTCACAGTTAAACTGTGTCCATTTATTATCAGCCTAGCATATGTTTATTGCCCTTAATCAGGATTCCATGTTCTCAATTTACAGTTGCTTGCTCCTCGTTCCTTTATATTTAATGAGCAAGTTCTCTCTCCATAGGCACCACATATGTCTCACTTCCATTTTCTCATCGAAGCTTTGGGTAACAAAAATAAATGATTTGCATGCTGGCTGTTGTCACCTTCAGGGATTTTACAAAGCAGCTGTTGTGCTGTGGAGAAGAGAAGCAGAACTCTGCTGCTGTTGGAAGTAATTATCTTAGTGTATCTAAATATATTGTGGCAGAGCTGAAATATCTAACTGGGCCTGAACCGAAGGAACCAACGGAACAAGAAGTGATTTTTCACTGCATTGTGGCAGAGGTAGAGTGAAGCTTGTCTAATTTGTGATTTCTTAGAACTTCTTTAAGTAAATCCATCATTTCTTTAACCTACTAACCAGGTCATTGAGAAAAGCCCAAACAGACCTTTAACAAGTTGAGATTTGAATCCAGAGCACTGGAGCTGTTAGGCAGCATTAACTGATGTTCCATCATACCACACTCTTTAAATACTGTAAATCCATTTCAATCCATTATCAAACCCATGTGAAAAGGTACCATTTCTTTGGGCAAATAACATTGCTAATTTTTTATGGACTAAAGGTGAAGCTTACACCTTACGAAGTGTTTTGGGTGTGTTGATTCTTAAAGGAATACTCCTCCTCAACATTTTTTTTAAATGTTACTAACCCCATGTTTTTATGTGACTTTTCTTGAATTAATTTTGAATTTGTTTTCCTACTGGTCTTTTGTGCTCATTTTGGGTTTTCATTTCTGTAAAATCTAAATAGGACAGTAGTTTCTATTTTCTGTTTGTAATTATGATTATTAAAAATTATTTGTGTCATTTCCGATGCCATTTGGTTACAACAGGCACTGACATTTTGTTAGGGTTTGCTTCCAAGGGTTCGCCTTGGAAACATCCAGGATATTCACAATTACCTGAAAACTTCGTGTTTCATTTCCTCTCTGTTTTTGATCTTTTTTCAGAGCGTCTTTTGACTTCCGTATCTGTTTAAAGTATTGGGCTTAGGTTTATTTTTTGTTTCTTTTCTGATTTGACCTTTGCTTTGTTCTTCAGCTACGTTTCTTCCCCCAGATCCTTTAATGTCTAATGTGCTGCTTTCCACCATAACAGTTGTTACAAACTCCACAAAGAGCCATAGCAAGGTTTGGGTCAGCCACCCGTATGTTATTTTCCTGGCTGCAAATTGTAAATAAATGACAGCACAAGCTGGAGTCCAAAACATAACTGAGGGAATAGGGAAAAGGTGGAGGCTTTCAAAGGTCAGGGTAGGAAGTGACGTCAAAGGGGCCGAGATCGGAAAGGTCTCCAGCCATAGGCTCAAGCCCGGATGTGACATCAAGAGGGCAGGAGCTGGCAAGGCCTTCCTCTATAGGTCTGGACCTGGAAGTGACGTCAACAGTGTCATGTGGAACTTCCTGTGAATGGTCTGCAGGAAAGTGGGAAAAAGAGTCAGTGCACTCTGCCACATCCCAGTCAGATTTGGAATTGCCATCACTCAAGCCCTTTAGCTGCCTCCCATGCACACGTGTGAGCACAGTATACAAGCAGTTAGTAGTGATCAGCAGTTTGTAGTAGTTCATCTCATGTTTTTTTTGTTAGCCTTATACTATTTCTTTTATTATGAATTTGTTAGTTTTCACATACCCCTTGGGGTCAGAATGCAGGGACAGCCATTGTACAGCGCCTCTGGAGCAATTGTAGATTAAGGGCCTTGTGCGGTAACAGGGATTTGAACCGGTAACCTTCCAGATACCAGTGCAGATCCTTAGTCTCAGAGACACCACTTTGCCCTATGTTTGTTTGAAGATAACAGTTTCTGATAGAACAGAAGCCTATGGAGGCCAATGACATAAGTAAACAATACCAAAAAAGTACATGAAAAAATCTCATGTTACTCATATTGCATAATCCACAGGTCAAAGTCATTCTTCACAGCAGAAGCTGTACTTTAAGTTTACAGGCTCCTTACCTTTTCACTGAAAGTGAGCTCTATCATCTTCCATCTTGTACTTAATCTTGTTTATAAATTCACTACTAGAAGCTTGTGAGTGTGTCTGTAAAGGTAGGGGCAGTTGTTCTTCTGTAACCTGCGGCAAGCAGACCAATCATTGCCTCAAAATCAGAAAGAAAGTTCTCATTGCTATACATTTGTGCAGCCCCCGATCAGACCTACACCTTCTACCTACACCTACCTGATACCAAGCTGTTTCTCCATTTGACCTTGGCATAGGCTGAATCCTTTGATGCATTTACTCAATAGAGTGTCAAAAGTGCAGCACAAGGCTGTGACCTCATACTGACAGCAATGTATCCTGACAGTAGTTGACATTTAGCTGGAGGTGAATGTCAACTCTGAATAGTTTGCTCCATTTCATCCCATAGATGCACAATTGGATTGAGATCTGGGGCCTCATATATAACCGGTGTGTATGCACAAAAAATGTTTGGTACACCCATTTCCACGCTCACAACGAGATGTATAAAAACTAAACTTGTCATAAAGCTACGCACATTTCACAGCAGCCTCAGACTATGAGTATGCACGTTTCTACTTGGTTTTGTAAACGGGTGGCACCCAGCATCAAAGTAGTGCTACTGTTTCTGTGTGGTTTCCCTTTCTTTTTCATATTCACATCCATAACGCGGGCTTTATCAAATACACCAAAATTAATTTTGCTTACAAATTTAAAGCACTTGATTGTAATCTGTCTGTAAGAATATAATGGTGCATGGAATGGCCAAACTATTCCAACTACCATAGCTGCATATAGATTGTAAACTTAATTTAAATAAATGTATACTGTTAATAATCAAACATGTGGGGGCACAGTGGTGCAGCAGAAGCGATGCTGCCTCACAGTAAGGGGGTCACGTCACAGGTGTCCTCTGCCTGGAGTTTGTATGTTTTGCTGGTGGGTTTCCTCAGTATGCTTCGGTTTCCTTCTAAAGGCATGCAGGATGGGACATTTAGTGACGCTAAGTTGACACTACAATTATATGTGTGTGCTCGTATTCACCCTGCGATGAGCTGGCGCTCCGCCCTGGGATTGTTCCTGCCTTGTGGTCGATGCTTGCTGGGACATGCGCAGCAGCACTACCGTGCCCCCACATTTTTAATACATACTTTAATGTATTTCATCATGAAAATTATATCAAGTATACATCTTAGTATTCTAAAATGTTCAGAGAGCTGTAATATCATTAATGTAATGTATTCTGTGTGGTGATCACTGTCTGCATGCTCCTGTCAGTGTAAGAGAAAGCCCATTTAAGAAGCAAGTAGCAATTAACGACTGTGTCAGAGAACACATAGAAAATAAAGCATTTAACATGCTAGTTTAGTTACAATGGGATCTGAGAAATTCTAGTAAATTAAACATTAATTCTAAGATAAAGTTTAGGATGTTCTACTTTAATGACAAAAAAAGTTGAAATTTTGAAATTAAAGTCGATATTTCAACTTTAGTCTCGACATAAACCTTTTTTTTCTTCACTGTGTCCCAATTTTTTTTTCCTTCTCTGTAGCCCTAATACGCTTCCATATGACACTCAGACACTCACCTTTTCACATCAACTTTAACATCTGACCACTTCTTTTTTATTTCGGGCACTGTGCAACTTTGCCACCCTGTGCAACTCCATGATTTCCTTTTGTTGCTCATACCACTGCTTAAGCCATCAAACAATACATTTTTCTTTGCCTCCACTTCACTGAGCAGTTCCTCGACTTCGCATTCGCTGAAATTTTTCTTTTTTACAGGTGCTTTTGCCATTGTCTTTTCATAAAACACTAAAAGGAAGGGGCTATTTATATTGATTTGCATATTCATATAGGTGGGAGGAGTCGGGGTGGGGCTGTAGGCACATGCATGTGCGTTAAAATTCATGCTGATTAACATTTATAAAGGGAAAGTGTGTAGAATTTGCTTACACACAGTTTTATGCATCTGATTTTTTTTTTAATATGCACATTTCTAGTTTTGTCCATTCACCATTTTTATGTGTGCGAATTCTATACATGGCATTATACATGAGGCCCTAGGTGACAGCGAACACCATGGCATTGAACTTAATTCTCTGTCATTTTCCCACAAGTATGCCAGGACTGTCTGAGGATGTACTGAAAAGTTATCCCTTTAAAAAGACAATTTGGTGTCAAATACACCTAATCATTCATGTTTTTTTAGGTATTTGATGGTATTCAACCATTTCCTCAGCACATTTCCAGGGATCCTATATGTCCTCTAATGTTAACACGTAGAATATAAACTGAGCTGAGTTAAGAAACTACATCTTATTGTCCTAAAGTAACAGTACAGACTGTATTCCAAGCTTCTGTCTGACATGGCAACATAGACTCACTTTTTCTTGTCCCCTTGGGGACAATTCTTAAATTGCTGACATAAAATAAGTGTCTGAAGCAAGTGCATTGTCCTGTTTGACAGGTGGTGGTAGTGCAGACTGCATAGGCTAAAACAACATGTAACCCTTAAAAACTAATACTCTATCTGACAAAGGCTGTAAGATATAACAACTCAGCAGAAGAAAGGCTTTTAATTTTGGTAAATCTCAGACAAGTCATTTAGTTATTGAGGGAGCAAAGGATTAAAGAGACAGAAGAGTAATAAAAAGAAAGAGAACAAGTTAGAAAGTGTGTAGATGGTGCAACTTTCAGGAACATTCAGGTACTTTGATAACTGTTTTGAAAGTTGGAGCATTTTAAATTGTTATTTATTTACTTTGTCAAAGACAGATAGATCACCTTAAGTTTATTAAATATTTTTCTAACAATGGGTCAAAACTAGCAATGAGGATAGAATATAATTTTATATGTGTTAGTAGAGTGTGTAAAATATATGTTCTTTAATAGCATTTTACATCACATAGTTAAAAATGGAGCTCAAATAGCCTGGGGTGGCTGAAACCGCTTTCACAGACACACACCAGATTTCAACTCAAGAGACTGCTTTCAATGATGCACTATTAATAGTTGTTTGCTGAGGGAGATCTAGGGCTAATCATAGTTCACATTTCTTAGACATAACATTTTTTTTAGAAGTACCCGATAGAGAATTAGAATCTAAATTAAATGTTAATTAAAGTCAAAATCTATAATTGTTGGGTACAACAGCTCCATGGGATGGGAGGTCATTGTGGCACTTTGCCAGTAAATTATATTATCAGTTAAAAATGTAAACATTATAATCTAAAGAAAATGTAACTATGAAGTAATTTTGGTGTAACATCATTAATTAGAACATGTTTTTCACTGTATTTATAACAGTGCAAAGAGCCATGCTTCTTTTCCTCTTTCACTCATTTCTAAATAAGCTGAGTGACTTTTTGTTTTTCTTGCTTGCATTTTTATGTTTATGGTTACTAAGATCATGCAAGTTAGGTAGTGCAACTTTAAGCAGCAGGAGAAGTGAGTTGGTGTGGCATAGAGCAACTTATATGAAGGATGTGTTTTCACCCACACATGTGGCAAATCAAAGATTCTTTTCTATTTTAAGATAGACAGTTTCAAAAATGGAAATTTCCTGATAAAACTGGTCCTCTGGGAGCAAAGATGTTGCATGCGAACCAATAGCAGGCAGACAGACATGATAAAGACATTAGGTATATTTCACATTTAAAATAACTCAAAATGTTACAGAAGCAAAGTGGGACCAACATCAGCATGGTCTGACAAACCTGCCTAAAATAGATGCCTCATCTATCTTCATCATGTGCATGTTGGACTGTTTTTGTTCTGAATAAAGAAACTGTTGGTTTTATGTACTTGAATTTATCTTTTGAAGCGCAAACAGTCAGAACAGAACACACATTCCTGGAAAATAGTAACCCCACGCCTGTGTTTCTGCTTTAGTCTGTTCAGTCTCAAATTCCCATTGATGACTCTTTAGTTAGCCTCATATAAAGTGCTGTGAACACACCTTTGTCCATTTTCATAACTCTTTGGTTCAGTTGTGATTGTGAGAAAGTGGAACCTAACCGTGTGGCAATAGGGATATAAATCAGTAATCTTCCCTAGATGTGATGCTTACAACACCAATATAGCCAAATGTGTGTAGGGGAAATTCCAAATGATGCCATGCCTTTGATCTTGGAAGACGAATACTAGTGGACATTCCAGCTCAGACCCACACAAGCAAATGAAGAACATCAAAGTCCAAAATGAAGATAATCTGACAAGCAAGAGATGTGAGGTGGCAGCACTAGTTATAGTGGCATCCAAAACACAAAATATATCAATTCTAAACAAAAAATGTCATGAACATGAAAAAAACAAAAGTTAAATTGAAGTATTCTTTTGAATTACATTAATGATCAAGAAATCTCTTGCACTGGACCAAAGGTCACAGCAATCCCAAAGACAAAGCCGATTTTTTGCTCTAGACTAATCAAGCATGCAACATGAAGGCAGGGTTCAAGTCCCCGGTGTTGCCTGCATGTTCAACACATGTCTGCGTGGGTTTCCTTCAGTTCAAAGACATGTAGGTCAGGTGGAATGGCAATGTTAAATTGGCCCTTGATGCATATGTGTGTGGGTACGTGTGTGTGTGTGTGTGTGTGTGTGTGTGTGTGTGTGTGTGTGTGTGTGTTCACACTGTAAACAGTTGGTGCCTTGTCCAGGTATTTTTCTTGACTTGCATCTAATGCTTGCTAAGATAGGCTCTGGCTTCTCCATAACCCGGTCTGGATGAGAAGATTTGGAAAATGGATGGATGGATGGATAGACTTATCAAATGTGATACATTTGTTGCTACACTGAAAGACTCAATCTATTTAATTCTGTGAATTGCCTTTTTCACATTCTTCATTGCTGTATCTCCATGGTGCTGCTTTAAAGATCCAAACTATGCCAGTCTGAAGGCAAATGTGGAGAGCAGGCGCCCCCTGGGCAGTCACCGTGAATAACAAATGACGAGGTCCAGGAGCACGTGGGCCAGCAGGGGGCTTTGATCACTCAGTATAGTACCCTTTTATGGTAACAGTGAGGTTTCTTCATTTAGCTTATGATGTGAAAAAGAACAAAATTCAGATGAATTCCTATGGGTCTCAGGCTTCCTGCCAACTAGGCCTTGGGAATGGGCAGAAATAGGAGCAAAGTGCACTCTAAAAATACTTTTGTTATTGATGTAAAAGAAGGGAGTAGCAACAGGTGATTTTTTTGTGTCCTCCTAGCATCAGTGGTACTGCGATACTTTCATTCTGCTCATAAATGAACTCACATAAGTGTTTTTGCTTGGCAGTCTTTTACAATCTTTTGTTTTTGTATGGCCTGGAAGTTAAAGTAAACTGCTAAGTTGGGAGTTCAGTTCCAAACAGAAAATTCTAAGTAAACAATTGTACTAAAGCTTTCTACTTGGAAAGTATTTCGGAAAGATATTCACTATAAAAAGTAAGTTTTTTTGGTTGAGTTGCTGGGTAACAGCTTAGACACTACCTGAGGCACAATCTGTGGAGATACAGCAGTGCTGTGCATTGTGAGCGCCATTCTTCAGCTGTCCAAAAGGCCCATGAAAAGGACTGTGATTCTGTGAGCTTCTCTAGACATGATATCTGAAAAGGAATCCTCTTCAGCCTAGTGACTGGTGGACCAGAGCTTGCAGCATCTCACAGTTGGGCACAAAGAGGAGCCTGTCTCCTTCTCTGTGTCACAGTTCAACCAGTTTTCTTTCTTTAGTTCAAATGTTTTTTTCTGTTCATTTAACTTTTGTATATTTTTATTATTTACTAGCCACGGTACCTGTCACAGACAGATAATAGAATAATTAACAAATGTTTGCTATCTCTTGTCCTATGTGTACCTTCAGCTCCTTTCCTCAGTATTTGCATGTGTGTGAACCCCTCTTCTCCCTCCATCCTCTAAAGCCTGCGTCTCATATCCTTTCATTACTTGTGAGGCACCTTTCTCACCTCCTTTTATACGTTTCGTCTTTGAAGGCCACTCTCTCTGTGTGGGTCATACGCCTTTACTCCTCTTTGTGCATCTCACATTCTCAATTCCTCTTTCATTGCACCACCAAAGCCAAACTGACCAATCAGATTGCTCAGAGAGACTGGACACACAAACATTAGCATGTTATTATATAGTAGACAGATTCTGTTTTTGATTGTGTTCTGCTTGTGTTTTATTTGTTCAATATTTGTTTGATAAATATTTTCAATTTTGTATTATATTGAGAATACACAGCACCTATGAAAAGTATTCACCATCTTGAAAGTTTTCACATTTTCTTGTTATACAACATTGAATCACAGTGCATTTCATTGGACTTTTTGACACTGATGAACAAAAGAAACATTTCTTAATATTAAAGTGAAAACAGATTTCTGCAAAGTGATCAAAATTAATTACAAATATGAAGCACAAAATACCTGATCACATAGGTATTCACTCTTTTTAATATGACACCGCTAAATCATCATTGGTGAAGCCTATTAGTTTTAGATGTCCCAGAATTAGTTCAGTGGAGATCACCTGTCTGTAGTCAAGGGGTGCCAATTGATGATAGTATAAATGCACCTTATCTGGAAGGTACAGATTGTGGTACGTTTGTATGGTGGCCTAACCTACACAGTGAACACTCCGAGCTACTCTGTGAAAAAGTGAGTGGAGACAAGGAAATATCCAAGTCACTGAATATCTCTTGGAGTTCTGTTAAATTAATCATTATGAAATTGAGTGTGGCACAGTTGTAAATCTGCTTAGAGCAGGCCATCCACAAAAATTTAGTACTCATGCAAGAAGACATCTAAATAGGAGGGTTACAAGTTACAGTGGATGAGACTGGAGAGACTACGCATATCACAGCTGCTGCCTGGGTGCTTCACCAGTCACAGCGTTATGGGAGAGTGGCAAAGATAAAGCCACTGTTAAAATAATACGCACATGACATCTCAGCTAGGGTTTGCCAGAAGGCACATGGGGGACTCTGAAGTCTTCGTTTTGACAGTCAGACTAAATGCCATATTTTGTGTAAGCCAAACACTGCACATTATCAAAAACACACCATCCCCACCATGAGGCATGGTGGTGACAGCAGCAGGCACTGGGGATGCATCTCTGCAGCAGTCCCTGCTAGGCTTGTGAGGTTAGAGGAGAAAAAAAATGCAGGGAAATCTGGAGGAAAACCTGAGGCAGTCTACAAGAAACCTAGGCCTTGGGAAAAGATTTGTTTTCCAACCATAAAGCCAAAGCTACACATGAATAATAAATTGTAAAAACTAAACTTCCAAAGGGGTAAATGATTTTTCCAGGCACTGTTTGTGTCTGTCTTCTGCCTTGCTCCCTCTATGTAGCATAGGGGTTTGTTCCAGCTGTATGACAGGAGAAGTGGTACTTGAAATGGCAGAGCTCTTTGGTTTCCTTGATTTCTGTTTTAGATAGATAGATAGATAGATAGATAGATAGATAGATAGATAGATAGATAGATAGATAGATAGATAGATAGATAGATAGATAGATAGATAGATAGATAGATAGATAGATACTTTATTAATCCCAAGGGGAAATTCACATACTCCAGCAGCACCTTACTGATACAAGAAACAATATTAAATTAAAGATTGATAATAATGCAGGTAAAAAACAGACAATATCTTTGTATAATGTTAACATTTACCCCCCCCGGGTGGAATTGAAGAGTCGCATAGTTTGGGGGAGGAACGATCTTCTCAGTCTGTCAGTGGAGCAGGACAGTGACAGCAGTCTGTCGCTGAAGCTGCTCTTCTGTCTAGAGATGACACTGTTTAGTGGATCCAGTGGATTTTCCATAATTGATAGGAGCCTGCTGAGCGCTCGCCGCTCTGCCACAGATGTTAAACTGTCCAGCTCCGTGCCAACAATAGAGCCTGCCTTCCTCACCAGTTTGTCCAGGCGTGAGGCGTCTTTCTTCCTAATGCTGCCTCCCCAGCACACCACCGCATAGAAGAGGGCACTCGCCACAACTGTCTGATAGAACATCTGCAGCATCTTACTGCAGATGTTGAAGGACGCCAGCCTTCTGAGAAAGTATTACTGGCTCTGTCCTTTCTTACACAGAGCATCAGTATTGACAGTCCAACGTGGCAGGACTCCGAGTTGTATTGGAAGTCCGATGTATATAGGCTGAACAGGACCGGAGAAAGTACAGTCCCTTGTGGCACTCCTGTGTTGCTGACCACAATGTCAGATGTGCAGTTCTCAAGACGCACATACTGAGGTCTGTCTGTAAGATAGTCCACGATCCATGCCACCAGGTATGAATCTACTCCCATCTCTGTCAGCTTGTCCCTAAGGAGCAGAGGTTGGATTGTGTTGAAGGCGCTAGAGAAGTCTAGAAACATAATTCTTACAGCACCACTGCCTCTGTCCAAGTTTTCTCGGTTTTGTTTATTGGTTTTTATCTTTTACATTTGCCAAAGGTACAATTTATTGGTCTTGTGATTATTGGTTTTATTTGCTTTTAGTTTTACCTTTTTAGACAAAACTTATGCTTGCCTTTTTTTTTTACTCTGTTTTTTAATTTTTCAATAAAATTTCTGACTACCAAGAAACTTTTCTTTTATTTGTACTTTACACCGGAGGTTAATGGTTTGCCTCTCCATTCTGGAAATTTTGTGAACATTTCATATTCAAACACCTTAGCCCCATTTTTGGGCCTTTGCTGGGTGAGGCCCCTCCAGTGAGCCAGATCTACTGTATATAGAGGGCAGGTCTGACTTTTTGTTTTACTTTTTAATGCTTGTACCCATTTTTTGAGCTTTCTTGTGGCAGGAATCACAACACTCTGTGCTGCCAACTGAGTTTATGCTTTTCTTGACCTTAGGACTCTTTTTCTAATAGGATTAAGGAATGTTTGGAGGAGAAAGGCCCATTCAGACTTATTTGTGCAAAGCAATATTGAGAAAAGTTCCCAAAGTCTCCAAAGTGGCACTTTCAATTACATTTGCTGGTATTATGTACCATATATCATATACACTTTATGTAAAGATGCCTGTTTGAGTAGCTAAATATGTTAATTACAATTTTTAGTGCATTTTTTCTTTTAGTTTATTAGTACCTCATCCTCCTCTTTAATGGTTCCTGGTTCTGTTCATTTGTGTTTCTGTCTTAGTTTCAGAATTGTGTCTATTCTCCCTTATCAGTCCTTTACTGAATTTTTGCTTTGCTGTATGTTATTTTTGCTTATTGTCCTATCATGTGTATTTGTATTTTTCAGTATCACTGCAGTCTTTTTCAAGATGTCCTGAGGTACGGTATTTATTTTAGGTAAAGAAGACAGATATTTGGAGGTGAGGCAGTTCTACTCACTCATGGTGCAGGAATGAGTGATATGTTGCATGTTGATTAGCACATACAAGTGAAAATTTCACTGTACTCTGACAAAATGTAAACCCTATAAACATGTTAGTATATTCTTAAGCAGTTTCCATCTATGTTCCCTTATTATTTTCAGAAACAACTGTTATCCACTTTACTTACTCCCTCAAAATGTTAAAGACTTAAGTCATCTCGGCTTTTCAGGACCCACTTCATTCAGTTCAGGGACATGAGGGCTGAAGGCTGCTGGCATAACTGGCTACTAATGAGAAACTAACGCTCTACACAAGGCTTACTCACACATGCATGTCTGTAGATTGAAGGAAGAAAACATACATAAACAAGGAGAACATGGGACCTTCACGCAAACAGTGATTGGGCTTGGGATTGAGCCCAGGTCTCTGGATTAGTTAGGCCACATTTATGCTTCAAAATTCAGTCTTTTCTCATTCCTCATACTGCACCGTCCAGGAATCAGTAAAGTAGTTCCTTGTTTGATTTTTGTCTTATAATATGGGGACCACTCCTGCATATGTTATTCCAGCTGAAGCTAATGCTTACTTGACTTGTTAACCACACAGCAAAACCACTTTAAAATAAGCGTCCTATCCTATCGCATCCTGTATGACTCCACACTCTCTTTCATAAGATGCAGCATACTCTTACTAAAAATTAAAATCATATTTTACTTTGTGCATTTATATTAGTGTATATTAAACTCCATTTATCAAATGTTTCCCCAATTTTGTATCCTTACCAGTTTATATGTTTTGCTTTTGTTTCCTCTAGAATATCTGGAAATTTTTTGTAATCAAAAAATGTTGTCAACCTGTTTGCTACAGTCCAGCTACAGTATCTGGTGTCTAAACCTCCTTGTTTTAGTTGAAGGTTGCAAGAGGCCCAAAGTCCATCCCAGCAGTACTAGGTACAAGGCAGAGAGCAGCCATAAACAGGATGACAATCCGTTCTTACCACATACTCACACATGTAGTTGGAGGTTAATCTTAATTGCTTGTCTTTGGGGATGTGAGAGAAAAGTCAGAGCACATGAAGAAACATCAATAAACATTGGGAGAACATGCAGACGCCACACAGGCAATCACCTGGCCGAGAGCTGAACCTGACTTCCTGCCTTATCTACACTATCACCCTTTTATTTAAATTACTAATAAAGATTAAGGCCAGAGTAGTGGTCCCAGCTCTCCTACAACAGGAGGAGATCCTCACGTCATGAGCCAGTTCTCAGTCTGTTCGAGCCGCTTGTTTCTTGACATGCACTAATCACCCTAAATCTACAAATTTTTGCTGCTAGTTACACCATAATTTTGTCTGCTAGTGACTACATTTTATTTTATGTGTATAGACTGTTTAAAGATATGTTGTCAGTTGAATGTGTAGGCCTGCCTCAGGCCTAGTAAGAGGTTAAGTTCTGTTTTTGCTCTTGAAAGTGCCTTCAATGTGTGTTCTTTGTTGTCACTCTTTAGTGATGGTAGCAGCCTATGTGAAGTTTGCACGTCCTATGCATGTTTATCCATTCATCCATTTTCCGAACACAGGGTCACGGAGGTCTGCTGGAGCCAATCCCAGCCAACACAGGGCACAAGGCAGGAACCAATCCTGGGCAGGGTGCCAACCCACCACAGGACACACACAAACACACCAAGCACACACTAGGGCCAATGTAGAATCGCCAATCCACCTAACCTGCATGTCTTTGGACTGTGGGAGGAAAACGGAGCGCCCGAAGGAAACCCACGCAGACACGGGGAGAACATGCAAACTCCACGCAGGGAGGACCCGGGAAGCGAACCCAGGTCCCCAGATCTCCCAACTGCGAGGCAGCAGCGCTACCCACTGCGCCACCGTGCCGCCCTATGCATGTTTATGTTTTTTTTTTTTTTCTGGATTCTCCAGTTTTCCACCCATACTCACTCTCTTGGGATCGGATTAGAGTCATGGATTGACCTAACACACATGTCTATGGGATATGAAATTACAAAAATAGAAGGTTCAGCTATCTGGAAAAAGAGCAGTGCAGGTCCCATGGGCTGCTGGTCATTTAAAATGAAGCCAGGGCACTGGACAAGACCACTACAGTGGTCACACCTGTTCAGACACTATTTACTTGACACAAATATGGAGTGTCATTAGGTGAGTTTTAAATCTTGCTGTACCTCTTGATACAAGAGAGTGTATTAGGTGCTGTTTCCTTTTTGTTCATGTTTATGTTTTTAGTTGTTTTGTCTGTCTGCATTGTCATGTATCTGTCGTGTTGATATGTCCAGTGGGAGGGCTCGCTTCAGGCCTTTGCTTCCGATGTTATTTGCCCAGCAGCCTCTCAATTCCCACAGAGTGTATTAAATGATGTATTTGGGGGCTGTGTTTGTTTAGCTTTAGATCAAGAAATATATTCCTTAAAAAGTTTTCCTGGGGGATTAAAGCTGGGAAAGAGCAACCAAGCTGAATAAAAACAGGCAGCTGCTAAGGACAGCATGCCAGAAGATGGTGCCACTTTAAACAGGCGCATTAATGGGTGGGTCATTTTTTGTCCCTATTTCTTGTTATCTTACACAAAAATAATGTAGTGTTACCAGTGTCCCTAACCCTAGAGGAACTGCTCTGTCACTGTCATTTTTCTTGGGTGAGATCAGTCAGCCTTTTATATCGGGAAAGGAGATAAATAGAAAAGAGGCCACAGAACGTAGACTGAACATTTCCAAGCAGGTGTCCATGAATGTCTGTAAGCACACAGCCCACCCGATTCACTGTGTGCTAGCTCTCCCTGGGCTCCCCATGGCTCTGTCTCAGTGTGAATAACAGCACAGCCAGTCGCTCTGTCTCTGTGACTGGTGGGCTGCTCATCTCTGAAGACACTCGGAGGCTCTCTACACATTTCAGCAAGGCGACCATTTTACAAAGTGGTCACTACCTTACAAGCTGAGAAGATTACAAAGGAACCCAGAAATGGAGCTACACTCTTGGCTGGTATAGTAGATGTGAAAGAGGGAAGAAACTGGGGGGTTGCCCAAATATTAAACTGAAAATGTGAAATGGCAAACCCCTTGATGTAACAGCCAAAAATAGCAGAAGGGGGGTCTTAGTATTACAGAATAAAACTATAAGATAAAAACCCCCTACAGCAAAAAATATATTCCAAGCAAGCGCTCCCATTAAAGGATGGAATTAATAGAAAGGAGACCCCTCGGAATATTTAGCTAAATATTTAGAAGAATTCCCCAATTGCCAGGCTGAAAATGTTCACAAGAAGACCACCCTCATTATAAGCTGACAGTACTAGAAAGAAGGCTTCCCCTCAACTGCAGACTGAAATAACACAAGTAACACCCCATTCCACATGTGCAAGGGGCTTCCTCCACTGAATATGTTTGATAGGAGACACGCAACAGTTATAGTCTGAAATGGTAAAAGTAGACACCCAAAGGCTGAAATACTGATGAGAAACACCAAAAAAATAACATTTTCTAAGCATTATTTAGCAAAATTCTTCAGTTTGAAGCTGAAAATGTCACAAGCGAGACTCCCTGATTCCAAGATTACAAATGAACAGAGCCACCTACGCAAGCCTATTAGCCTTCCTCCACTACAGGCTAAACATATCAGAAAGGAGACCCCCCAAATAAGCCTTCCCTAAAATATTCAAAGACTTCATCAGCTTCCAAAGTGAAAAATTGCAATGGAATCCCACAGAAATGATGCTCTAAAATATTAGAAGCAATCCAGTAAAATATTTATAAGGTGAAAAAAAACAAACATATTAAAAAAAGAACATTTCAATTACAGTCCTCTTTAGGTTGGCTACTGCATTGTGTTTTTCCAGTTTACAATTTCAGTTTTTAGTTGGCGTAATTTTTAGGCCAGTGCTATGAAGTCTTTACTGTTAGCCTGTTAAACTGATGCTTTGTGTTTCTGTGGTATGATTTTTCCCTTATCTCTAAGGTGTAAAATAAGCTTCTAGGAACCCTCAAGGTATATTATTCTGCATCCATCCATCTTTCCATCTTCATTTAAGAAGCATCTGTAGAATTGAGTGTCACTCAATCATAGTGTAATGATGTTTGAAGTCCAGTAGGTTTACATGAAGCTCGGGGTCACAATACACCTGTTGTCATGTACGGCCAGGGGCCTTGCCCAACCAGGGCACCAGTCTGATGGAAGGATTCAGGGAGAGAGAGTGGGTTCAGGGCATTATCTCTCCCGGGATGCTAGAGGGCAGCCCCTCTGGGGGTTGCTGTGGCACCATGGATTCCCGCATGGCACACTGGGAATTGGAGTTCGATGTAGCTCTGTTGAGTTCCATGGGCACTGCCAGTGGGTGCTACAGAGATGGCAGAGCCCTAATACTTTGGACTTTCACCACACCTGGAAGTTATTCCAGACCTTGCCAACGAGCCACCTGGAGCACTCCCAGGTGCAGCTTAAAAGGAGCCAGTTGCCACTACTCTGGGAGCCAGAGTTGGGAGGGAGAGGAGGAGCGGAGGAAGAGGGAAAGAGAGAGAGAAAAGACAGAAGAAGAAATGAAAGTGCTGCCTTATTGTGATGTGCTTATTATTATACTGTGCCCTGAAAGTGGGAACGATTGGGAAGATTTTCCTATTGCAAAATAAAACGTGTTGTGTGCTGAACTTGTGCCTGGTGTCTGTCTGTGTCAGGTTTGGGTGGCTGGTGTGCCTCCTGCAGGCCACACTGTACCATCATGGTCTTCCCTGTCCTCAGTTTGTTCAGGCCATTCATCCAGCTGTTCATTTTCTAACCAGTTCAGTGCTTCAAGAAGCTGGAGTCCATCCTGACAGCATCAGACGCAAGGTGTAAACATGATGATTGGGCCTGCATTCAGACCAAGTATCAAGGAACTGTAGCATTACTGTCAAGTGTACAGAGTATACTGAAACACGTCGGTGCTATGATAAACAAGAATGTATTAAAATATATAACTTTATTTTAATGAACAGAAAAGATCAGTCAGCACACATGATATATTCCTTTTGTGCTACCAAGCCACCCATGATCAAGTCTTCATGGATAAGGGACAAGAACTTAATGACCATATTCTTTTAGACAGTGTCACTCTCTAGTCACTAAGGTCTTGAACCTGGAAATATAAGGTTGTTAGTCCAATTCCCACCACTGATCTTGGACGTACAGTCGGGATCATTTGACCTGCCAGTGCTACCATATATACTCACGTATAAGGTGGGTCTTGAAACCCAAAAAATCGATCATAAAATCAGACCCTACCTTAATGGCCTATTCAAAAATGCGACACTTATTTATTTATTTATTTACATTTTGTTGCCTTCTCCAATCTCACATCAGTTTCTCAGACACATTGAATTTTATTGCAGCAGCACAGTTACCAATTTCTTTCGCTACTTCAACGACGTTTAATTTAAAACCAGCTTCATATTTTCTTCTGATCAAACACTCCATCGTAGATAAGGGATGCTCTTACGATAAAGGTGTATGAGGGTGTGAGATACAAAAAACACAAATCAGTGCAAACATTGCTTTGGAATATTTCGGGTATCACCGTGTGGTCACATAGGCACAATAGAAAGAGAGAGAGAGAGAGAGAGGTTAGGAGAGCACACTGATACGGCACATTGCCACACCCACATAGAAAAAAAAGGCTGTGTGCTCCATGGTTACTCTCTCAGGTGGGCGTTAGCATAATTTCTTGTACCAATAGCGTGAGTTTACCGCATTCGACTTATACGACCGACATTATAAAATACCAGAAATTATACGATAAAATCAAGTCCCAATTTATCCGTGAGTATATATGGTACAGTACTTATGTTAAGAACATGAAAACAATTGTATTTTGCAGTATGTGTAAAACTCCTAGAAATGGTGTTTAATAGAGAAAGATGCTATATAGGAATTATTAAAAAACACACACATTTGATAGCATTCAGGTGTGTTTGGAGAATTAGTTAACTGTTTTAAATATTGGAGCATTTTAAATATTTTTTTATTTGCTTTATCAAAAACAGAGATATCACATTTTTGTTTATTAAATATTTTTGTAACAATGAGTCATATCAAAAATAACTTTGCAAATAGAATGCATTTATAGTAAATATAAACAACAGAGTTCCTAAAATACATGCTTTTTAAAAACCAAAATAGGCCTTTGGTGGCTGAAATAGCTTTCGAAGACACCATATTCAAACTACAGTGATATCAAGATTATATTTTTGCACTACCTACTTGTTGATTGTGAATGGTTTATTGCATTTTTTTTAATTATAAAATTTTTAAGGAACTATCCAATGGAGACTTCAAATCTATGTTGAAGTCTGCCCATGTGACTTTTACCATTAGGAGTGGCTTTCAGAAGTGTAAAAGAGGAAAATATAAAAGTTGAAATAATCTTTGTCAAACTGAATTTAAAAGAATATATTTATTAGTAATTGAGGTTGCAGAGAATGTTTCTCTGTTTTAAAACAGATGATTCCATACTTGAACAATGCCTTTTAAATGGGAGATTTTCAGAATTTAAAAATCTTATATTTTCAAACAGAGTTCCTTGAAGAGCAAATGTACTAAATTCTAATAAAGTTGAACCAAAGGGAGCCAGGTTGTTTCATGCGGACAGGTAGCTGAACAGAAAGACTGACATGATGGTACGTAACTACAGATGCTTTTGCATTTTATGCCCTTAATCATGTGTCGGATTTAATAGTATTTTACTGTAAATGCTTGCCTAGATGATCTTCCTTGTAACTGACATACAGTAATACACTTTATTTGTTTCACATTTCTTGTATCTGTTTTATGAACTCATTGAGTCCAATTCACAGGCTCAGGAAGCTGAAGACTTTTCTAGAAACATTGATCATAAGTTAAAAATTGAAGCTGGAATAGCCAATGTTCTATCATCCAGTGTTGTTGTAGTTATTCACGTTTTGTCGTAGATGTCTTTCTCTATGATTTTGAGATATACTGTTGTGTAATTTTACTGTTTTAAACTTTTTGTAACCACTTTAAAGAGTTGATTATGCAGACGTTGTTGTATTATTGTTGATCCCTTCCCACTCATAATAAAGCACCCATGAAATTAGACCCCATTTTTATAATAAGAAGGAAATGTTGAAAAGGGAGTACCATCCTATTTAAAATCATAAACAAAAACTTCAATAAAAGATGCCAACACCCCTGTCCCCTTAGTCTGACCAAAATGGAAACATTACCAAACAGGTGATTCTTTAAAAGACTCCCGCTCACTGTTTGCAATCCATTTTACAACAAGAGGATAAGGGGACTGGTAGGGGCTGAGGTGAGCCCTTGCCCTTTTACACTGCAGTTGCCAAGCCTTTAAGATTAAAGAAATCCTACCCCTTTCTCGTTCCCACCCTCGTAAAACGTGACTTGAAGATGCATGTTGGAGTGTCTTATGTTATGCTGTAATGCTGGGCTCGCTGGTCACGCAGGGAGTGCATTTGCAATCTAGCCCTTGTTAAGCTCCATTATTTTTACTGGGTCAAGTGCCTGACAGCAGTGGGTTCCACTAAGCCTCATGGAGGGAGGTTGCCATGGCAACATTCCAGCGCCGTCAGTTTTAGAGATTAATGTCACGAGCAGGCATAGCACGGGACAGAAGATGGACCCTAAGGGAACCAGCAAGATGTTGGCCTGGCAGACACCCTGAACTATTGGTATATCAGAGTGTTGGAAATGGGTGCAGAAGAATTGCTCATAAATGGGCAGCAAATCTTGAAAGAATCTCAACTACACTGCTCACTTATGGAAGCACATACAGTACAGGTACTATGTAAAAGTCCAGACAAATCAAAGCCCAGCAGAGCATCACAGCTTTTAATCTTGGCTCAGGTCAACTACCCCACCACCAAAAAGGGACATCAATCTCAGGACAAGCTGCTTTTTTAATCCTAGTTGTTGATGGGCGCAATATGCGTACTTTTTCATCTGCAGACATGCCATGCATTCTCATTTTAAAATCCAAATCCAATTATGAAATTTTACTCGTGACACTATGGTCCTTCCACATCACTTTGTTATCACTGCACCTCTTGAGACATTTTCCACTCTTTGCCATGAGAGCTTAATGGACTGGCATTGCGCTTGTGTTTCATCTTGTCTCTAGAAATGTCATTGTGCTCTTTGATGGCATCTTCCCCAACACTTCCTGTTCAGGTGTTGGTCCCTGCCAGCCTCCTGGGTTCTGAGTGTGTATTATTATCTTAATCACTCACTCACGGATTCCTACCCTTAATAGTCCATTTTTGAGCCATTCTTGGTGGGCTTGTCTGGGATGGTACTTCATGCCACGTAGTTGGCATCTCAGAGGTCTCTAATTAGAACTTCAATTAAAAATCTGTAAATAGAAGTGTGAGCATGTGTTTGCTGTTCCCACTAACATCCCCCCACCTCCGACTGGCATTCTGAGGTCTAAGGTGGGCAGGGTGGCAGCACGGTGGGCTGAATTATTAATGTTTCCTCTGCATCAATCAGATCGGCATGCTTCTCCCTGCTTTTATCTATCTGAGAATCATCTGAAGTGTAGGCTGTGCTGATCCAGGGACGCCTTTGATGCATTTCAGATACAATAAGTGAGAAATGTTGAAAGTAAACAAGAGACGCGCCTCTGAAGAGCCGATTGGAAGCAAGGAAATGTTTCCGGCTAGCAGATGTCTAATTGAAAGCTTGTTTTCATTCAGCCTTTTCATCAGATATGCTGGCCGGCTCCAAACACTCCAGTCCCCTCTAATCCTTGGCCAGTTTGCCACATGGAAGCGGCCTCTGTTATTCACTTCATGCCCAACCATTGCGGAAGCACAGCAGGCATTCCAGCTGACAGTTTTCAAGTGTGCTGCACCCAAGTAGAAAAGAAACTGTTTAAGGCCAGAATTGTGTATGAAAGTAGATGAAAGGTTTTAAAATTCATTTAAACTCCAAATCCATTTATTTCCTGTATCTTCTCATCCCCTAGCTTAGTTACAGTCCTCCCCTTTGCCACTCTATTTAGACCTGGGCAACACCTCAGTGCCTTGAACTACAAATGTGCCTCTTGGTCCTTTCCACCTACAGTACAGCCACTGATACCCAAAGTATTCACGTGTCACCAAGTACTTCACCCATCAACACCTAATGTTTTTTCTTGATTGACTTGGCTTGCTTTATATGTATCAGCCACTGCCAACTATGTCTCCTGGTCCCTTTAGTTTCCTAGCTAAATGAAACTGACAAATAGTGAAGTGTCAGGCTTCTGGGTTGAAGCAGAATCAGTCTATAGTATGTCACACACGTGCACTTGGAAAGCAGTCGATAGGCTCGACTAAGAGTGTGGTACCACCGGATCAAGGGTTGACAGGGTGTACTAATGCCTCTCTTCCTTCTTCTGCAGATCCCCAGAAGCCAAACTCACCTAACAACACTTCCGGTTCCTCCCCAGAGTACCCTTCCAGTCCCGAATCCACAGAGCTCCCATTTACCTCCCAAGCCTCTCATCACTTCCGCTTCCAGCCACAGAGACATGCCTCTTCCTCCCAACTCTCTATAAAACCACCTTGATCCTGTCATTCATCAGCTAACGTATGTTAGGCTCAGTCTTACGAGACTACTCTGTTACACTGCGACCTTTCCTTTTTTTGTCAAATATACGGGGTGGATCCCCATATCTTTCTCTTATTTTCTTGTTGTTCTTACAAGCAGTATCACAATTGCTCCACAAGCACAGGGAGATCAAGTTGAAGGTTACAAAACCTTCATAATCAGATGAGACTTTGAAGTAATAAGAAAGTAGAACAATCAGCTGGGTCAAACTCCTATCAAAAATGTGTTTAGCACCTCTGATTTGACTGGATTAAACTCTTAGGCTTTGTGATATGAGTGTTGTTATGATATGACAGATTTAGGGTTAAAGCAATAAATCTGTGGGTTGTGGATGTGTAAGGATCAGGTTTTGTTACGCAGTAGCACCAGTCTTCTAGACAATGAAGCTGCCGACCTGTATGTTTGTGCAGGATCGGACCTGCTGGTAGACCTGTATGATCTGGAGAGGTCAGACTCTTAGGAAATCAACCTGCAGGCTTCATTAAACAACCACCCTTTAAAGTAATAAAAGTACAGCTGGCTATGATACAACACGATCAGATCTTAGCCAATGCCAGTGTAGGCCTGTATGACCTTGCAAATTCAGACTGTTATGCAATAAAGCAGCATGTTTTTTTTGATCTACTATAATCAGACTTGAGTTATTAAAGAGACAGACCACTATAATCTGGCAAGATCAAAAATGTAGGCAGTAAAGCTGCAGATCTATACACAGAGGGCCTATGAGAGGATCTTCAGTTAAAAAAAAAATGGATGCTGCAGGACGTTGTGGTTTGGATGGATTTTTTCTCTCCTTAAAAAGACACAGACCTCTATAATCTTACAGAATATGAGTCTTGAATAATAAAGCCACAGGATTCTATGATGGGACTTGATCAGAATTATATTGTAAACCATCTAGGTCTGACAGGATCAGGCTTTCAGATAATCAAGCTACTGGTCTCTTTGACCAGGGAAAGTTAGACTCCTAGTTAGTGTCATTGTGCATGTTGTCCCCTTAAACTTGTAAAAAAGTTACTTGTATGTCACCTGCATGTTCAATCTCTGACCAAACTGTATCTGTTGGTGCCCTTTTTAGATTTCAGTCCACTAGTTTCCAGTATCCTGGTCACTCCACCCAAATAATTTTTGTAGTTGCACCATTCTTCATTGCCTCTCTCCTGAATGATGCCTACTTGGCAGGACTTATGGGGTTTCTTTTTTTAGCTTTCGAAAGGGGGAGGCATTGACCTCAGGCGGGAAGGGAGGATCAGGGTTCCTGTCACTGCTCTGCTGTTGTCAGCTTTCAGAATATTTGTTAGATTGTGACCTGAGGGTGTTGGTGTAAGGAAGTGTGCAGAGAGCTGAAGGGCCGCCGCATGCTGCTTCTCGCTGAGTCATCTTCTCAGTGTCTCTACAGTATGTCCTGCCGTTTTGTTCCCATGCTGCGGTACTGATCCCTCTTCCCCTTGCAGATTAGTGCTGCTTTACAAAGTGAGAATGTTTCCACAAATATGTGACTAGTCACTTGGAAACATAAAATGGAACTTGCATGACTAACTGCTTTGGCTAAATGTATAAATTTATCAGCAAATAAATGCTTAATTATGTTAATATTACTGTACATTAGGAATGCAACTAAATCATTGTGCTTTGCATGATTTATTATACACACATCACCATTTTACTGTATCTTTTAGATTTCCAAGTCTGTCATTAAAGCAAATCGATAGATGAAACAATGGAAATACACCTTTCACAACCCAGAAAAATGCCTCAGGCCTCAGCTGGTGCCCAGCCAAGAGTTTACCACCAACAGATAGGATGGACAATTAGCCAATGTGACAGGATAAGATTCTGAGGTAATTAGTCTCCAGTCCTCTGGTATCTGGTATGGTCAGCCTAAGCTGCATTCCCCTCCTTTGTTGCAAAGTCCCTCTTCTCAGTAATAAAGTTGTGGGCGTCTAGCAAGATGAGGCCTCAGCACAATAAAGCTGCAGTTCCTTGACATTAGCACAGTCCTAGGTAACATAACATAATAAACTTAAGCTGGCCTCATCCAATTCAGGGTCTTGGGGCAGTTCTAGCTAACGGTAACTCATTTGTAGATCTCAAATGTTCAACCAGATTTTACTCCAAGGCAGTAAATCTGGAGATTCCTGGTATCTAACATAATAAAGCTACAAGCCCCGGACTTGAGGAAAGGGTATAGTTCAAGATAATAAATTCAAATGAGCAAACACTGACAGGATCACACTTCATTGTAATGAAACACAGAGGCAAGAATTGGGCTCAGTAATACTGAAGTGACAGGCTACTGGATGTAATTAAAGCTATGGCTCCATAGACTTGAGCAAGATTAAATGTGAATGTTAGATTTTTTTCATTTTTTCTTACTTTGTGCTCATCACAGAAGACAGGCATACAGCGGATATACAGTAAATGCCTATGTTCCGTTAACATCAGACTTTTAAGGATCAATGCTGAAGGCCTCTATGATCTGATAAGATAGGACTTATACAGTGCAGCTGTGCATCTCTATCATCCAGCAGATTTTTTGTCTAGCAGTATAGTGGCAGATATATCTGAGATACGGCACATACAACTGTGGACCTCTCTGGCTGGCAGGTTCATACTCTAAATAAAGCTTTAGGATTTCATGATGTGACATGACCACACTCTTGGGTAATAAAGCTGCAGGCCTCTATATATTGTTGGCATCAGCTTTTTAAGGAATAAAGCTAGATTCTTTGGCCTGGTAGGATCAGACTGTTAGAAAATAAAACCATGGGCCTCTTTGAATGGGTAGAATAAACAATTTAAGTAATTAATAAAGCAGCAGGTCTCAGTAATCTGGAAAGCTCAGATTCTTAGGTAATAAAGTTCCAGGCTCAATAACCTCACAGGGTTAGACTCTTTGTTAATAAATCTGTAGGCTTCTGTGATCTGCCAGATTCAGACTTTTAGATTAAAAAGCTGCAGGTTTCCATCATCTGTCAGGATGAGACGGTTATGCAATAAAACTGTGGAATTCTTTTAGTTAGTATAACAAGTCTTTTATAACTGGGCATGAATGACCTGGAATATTCAGATTCGTAGTGTAGAAGATCAGCCCGGCTACAGACAGACACACAGACCAACAATGTCCAGAACACACACATTTGTTTTGTTCTTGCACAACACACAGTGCACCAATCACCAGTAAAGACTCAGAGTCCCCTCTTTCTCTCCTTCTGCTGCCTCTATTCCTCTCTCACAAGCTCCGTCCTCTTCCACTGGAGTGAGGTGGCCTCCTTTATACCGCACCCGGAAGTGCTCCAGGTGTTCCTTGATCAAGTTCCAGCAGCACATCCGGGTGTGACGGAAGTGCTGCAGACCACGGCTTCAGAACTGTCCAGACGCCCCTGGTGGTGGCCATGGGCCCCCGCCAGATTGAGCTTCTAAGCTTCAGTCCCGTAGCCCCGATGTAAACCAAGGGGGTTGCCCTCTTGTGTCCCGGGAGAGGTGCTGCTGGTGATATGTCCACTCCCCCGGTCCTCTCCTCGATAGGGCGTCCCGACCGGACAAGGTCCCCAGCCATCTATCACAGTAGGTATTGAAGCTGCAACTCGCTTCTGTTCTGGTTGGATCAGACTCTTAGGTAGTAAAACTATGGACCTCTTTGATCTGGTAAGAATGATCAATCAAGGAATAAAAACATTGGCCTCTTTAAATGAGGAAAATCAGACAGCTTTTTGATAAAGCAGTGGGTGTGTAGTGGTTGGTCATAATAAAGGTGCAGGTCTTTGTGACCCCCTCAGGGTTAACGTCCAAAGACTATGTGATGTTAGATGACTTTCGACTCAGTCATAGCCTTCATTTATATATTTTTAGCAAGTCAGAGGCAATTGGCAGCACACTCCCATGAAGCTAATCACCTAACGTAACATACCCAGCAACTTAGTCTAACTAGTCTGATAAAATCAAACATGTTTGATTTTGTGATTGGCTGTATTATCTGTCCTCTGAGTCTGTATCCTTGGTCTTTATGTTTCCCCTCGGGATTAATAAAATTTATGTAATCTAATCTAATCTAATGAGATCTGAAATCCAGCAAATGCCCATCCAGAAGCATAATGCATAGACTGTAGCAATGAGGAATAAGCTACATGTACCTGTATGTACTGAACCTTGCCAATAGAACAGTAGCTCGTCTTTCTTTTGTCTCGTGTTTTACATACTAAAACAGAAAGAAAATAAGAAAAAAGGGCTGAGACTGCAGCTGAACTCACAATACCTGTCATACCTTTGTATAATAGCGCCGCCTCCATCAGGCAACACGTGAGCTTTGGACCACAAAAACAGAGAGTCTCGTCTGTCACGTTTTACATACCATGACAGAATGTAAGAAAGTAGAAAGGGCAGAGGTTGCTGCTAAACTCGCCACAGCTGTTAAATACTTTGTGTAGCGCCAGCTCTGTCAGACAGCACACTATTGGTGGACACAACTGCACTTGAAAATCGGCACTCGGCCAGTAAAGTAGACATGGGCAGTGATTTTCAGTTGTTCAAGCTGATTTGGTCTAGTGATGTGATCAGCAACTGTGGTTAGCAAATCTTACATACCCCACAGCTAGAAGTCGCGTAATGTGACATTGGCCTTAGTTAACAAAGTTGCAGTCCTCCATAACCTGGAAGGATCAGACTCCCACAACACAGCTATTAACCTCTATGGTTTGGCAAAGAGTCGCACAATGTGAGAGTTGGCAGTCTGTGATCTTTTACATTCACTGTTTTATGTAGGCCTCTATTATATGCCAGGGTAAAACTTTGAAAACACAAACTTCCAACCTCTGTGACTTGGCAAATGTAGAGAATAGCAAATTTCACCATAGGTGCCTGTGATCTGGTGGATTCATCATTTTTAGGTAATAAAGCTAGAGGTGATTCTAATCTTCCTGGATCAGAATAATAAAATTGAGAGTAATTGTGATTTATCGGGATCAGAAATTTTGGTCACAGAACTTTGGGCATCTTTTATCTGACAATGCAGGATTAGGTAGATCCACAATTTAACTGTACACCTCTTTAAACTGACAGGACCAGGATCTTGGCTAATAAAGCGACAGGCATCTATGAACTGGAAAGAGCAAGTGCAAAAAGCAACAGTGAAGGTCTCTGTGAACTGGCAGATTTTGTCATGTGAGATCAACAACATGCACCATGTAGGAACCAGAATTAATAATAAACTGAAAACATCAAGATGTAGGACAGGACACAACAAGAGGAGGGTGAGAATTGATTCAGCAGGATCAGGTATTAGTCACCTTAGTAATTATTAGTCCGTTTCTGTGTGTCTGCCTTTAGGCTGCTATGCCCACCAGCTCTCCTTATAAACCTCACAAGTATTATCCTATAGAAATGAGCTTCCATCGTTAGCAAATGAAGAGACACCATTATGGTTTAATTGAGCACTCAAATTTAATACAGTATAAATGCTCTATTCTTCCCTTACATACATGGAAATTGAATCGCAGTGCTTGCAAATACCTGTTAACAGAAAACTAGACATTCTGTACCTTAGTAGCTCCAGAGCTCTAAATAAAGCACACTGCAGTTCCCACTCATACATATCCAACTTTGGATGCAAACTCTATTGTTTTTTTTTTTGTTTGTTTTGTTTCATTCACTTACAGCTACACAAAGAGAAAATGGAATCAGAAGGCACAAATTTAAACAAAAACACATCTGGGAGAAATCTGCAAATGGGATACTTTCACTAAAACATGACACATGGAAAGCAGACAAGGCCCTGTAGGTTCATGGGTATGGGGCAGAAGAGAGGAACTAGACGTGCTGACCAGTCACTCCTGAGCACCTGGCGTTCAGCCGTCCAGAATGCTCAAACAACCGGGTGGTGAGAAACCTGGTGGCCTGCGGGGTCTTGGCTTATTGTGCCTGGCCCACTGTAGCAGGGTGCCATCATGAAGTTGGCAAAACTTTGATCGAAACAACTAATGTGAGACATTTTGCTTTTTTTTTTTTAGTGGGGTGGGGGGGGGGCACATTTGTAAGGTTTAAAGTGAGCAAATTTACACACAAAAATAAAAACCTCTGGAAGGCAGCCCACTCATTCTTTCATTATTGCAGTTTTGCTCTCACAGAAGAGCTGATTGTTCATTTTTAAGCAATTCCAGAAATGCCTGACTTTGAACATTTCTCTGTAGGGTGGAGGAAAAACAAAGTTAACTCAGTGAACTTGTGCACCCTGTTTGGGAATATCTACTGTGCACACAGTACAGCGAGTTTAGAAATTGTACATTTGTGAGGCCTCCACGGAGAAAAGCTTGCGCTTCACTGTTCTCTGTTAAATATTAGAAGACTGGTGAAGAGACTGTGTCTAATGGAGGAGGGAGCCTGGCTTGTTTAAGTGTTCTGAGGCAGGCATTCAAAAAATTGATTGCTCTAGTAGCTGGAATTTGAAAATAAAGATGAGAAAATCTAATTAAAAATGTGTCAATGTGTGACGGTGGTGCGGTTATTTACTTAAGCAGGGTTCATTTGTGGAAAAAAGTAAAATTTACAGTAAAAACCTGTCAAATAAGGTTCAAAAATGGTAACAGTGCTTCCTGTGTTATGGTAATAATTTAGTAGAGGCCAAAAACTTCATGATAAACAAATGTAAACTTTTAACACCTCCAATTATTTTCTTATATAGTGCCTTTCTAGAGTGAATACCATTCTTAGGTGCCTCACAGGCAGAATATAAAACTGTTGTTTCCAAGTTCCTAAAGCTGTATTATACGCAGGTTAAGGGCTTTCGCTCGGGGTCACACAAAGAGTCAGCAGTGGGACTTGAAATGACAACCTTGTGTGGAAAGCTTTTACCACAAGTCCGCACCGCTCGCTGAATTCCTAGAAATGGTGTATTTCAAGGCAGCAGGAATCGGCTTAACGTCAGTGTAGGGGCAAACTGCTTAGCGTCACTAACTCGCCTCTCTAAAGAGACCTGGTGTGAATCCCCGCCAGTGAATATCTTTGTGGCATTTCATGTTCCCCCCACATCTTTTCCAGGGTTTTTCCTACCACTTCCCAAACAGATGCAAATTGTCAGTTCCAAATTAGCCGCTGTATGGACAAGTGTGCCCTGTGATGGATCGGCCTCTGCGTTCATGCTTGGTTTCTAGCTTGCTTCCGATAGTGCTAAGGCTTCACCTCTCAACAAATCTGAAAGTGGATTAAGCAAATTCAGTAACTGGAGAATGGATGGATGAATCAATGGAATGCATTGTATCACTGACTTAATAGAACTCAAAAATAAAAACTTACAATGGAGTAAAACCAAAGGCCTCAGGTTCAGTCACGACACAAAGATCAACAGTGGGATTAAACCTGCGTGGCTGTTGGCTTAGTTATTTCATTATGTTCATCTAGTTAGGCAGCCTAGGGCTCGTAACTGCCAAGTGACAATGCTGGGGTAAGTGGGCTCAGCAGTCAGTCAATGATAATTTGCTTCAGACTAATGTCTGAATGTGCATTTGTATTAAATGTTTATATTGACTCAAATTGTATCTCCTACTTAACCATATACAGTGTGGCCCACTGGTTAAGTTGCAGGAGTGTAACCCAAATGGTGCTCATTCGGCCCCCACCAGTGCACATTCAAACTACTGAACAATGCCTGTAAAGCCCCTGCCATGGTACTCAGTATGAAAAAGGCACAACAGAAAAGAAACTTTGTTTTTTTAACATCATTCTAGAAGAATACTACCCCTGCCTGAAAGCACCAGAGTCTGTGTGGAATCTGCACATTTTCCCTGTGTTGCAGTTTCCTCCCACATCCCAAATGTGTACCTGATGAGCTGAATGGCGCTTGGTTGGCCTTTTGTGGATGTGTGCGTGAGTATGCATGGCATCCCATTCAACACAGGACCCCGTATTGTGCTAGGACAGGCTGTGGCTCCCCTTATCCCAGAAGTGAAATAAGTGGATTTGTAAAATGCATGGATATGTGTGGTTTTTTTTAGGTATAAACTACTGGAAACCCTCAGCTGTTACTTTTGAACCATAAATCCTACTTTTTTTTTTTTTTTTTTTACAGAGTGCGACTGCATTAAGGGAACTCAAGTGGCATGCAAAAATGTATGAATGTGGACACAGAGCCAAGGTAAGCGGGGGACACAATTCACACTGAACCTTTGTTAAGCAGATCACAAATGTGGGGAAATCTGGCTCAGATTAAAAAGGCTTTTGATTCCCCTTACTGGCCTTCCCATCCTGCCGTCTACTTACTCTGTGGAGCTAAGATGTTAAAAAAGAGTTTTTAACTGAATACCCGATAGGTGCCTAAACTGCTCCTCCAAGTCCTCCACACAGAGAGAGAGAAAAACCAGAGAGGTAGGGAAAAGGCGCAGAAACAAAAAAGGAAGCAGAGCCCAGAGTCCTAGGATACACACACGTTTTCCGTGCTAACCGCCAAGTTTGGCACACATGAGCTATGTGACACAGTCTGTGAAACACTGCAGAAGCTTCAGGGCTCCGTGGAAACGAGAGTGGTACCACGCCGCCTGCCAGCTGACATTCACAGTGAGAGTCGAGTGGTCGTTCCTCGCCTCAGTTGGATTCGTCTTGGTGGCCCTGATCTATGCCTGCATCAGGCTGGGCAGTGCAATCTGGAAAGGAGGAGACAGAGAGATAGATACTCATTTAGTCTGGGGAGGAGATGCTCAAGCAGCCAAACTTTTGGAGTCCCTAGTTCAGATTCCCATTAAAATAAAGGCACTCAGACCAAAAACAATATATCAGAGGAAGTAGCATTGGACTATCTAGGACCCCGGGTCTCCTACGTATCTGGCCTGTTGGTAGAAATCTTGGCACTGACTGGCTAACCGCACCCAGAAAAGATTAACTATGAGGATCAAATGGTGAACATGGGCATGAGAGCCCACTATACTTCTTCCACCCATGACTAGCAGCATACCACAGGTGTGCTTCATATTTCCCCTTCAAACAGGCCTATGTGCCATTTCTAAATTAGCTAAGTTACCCTAACCATGTAAAACCAAAGAATAAAGGCTAGTCAGCTAGTGTTCAAGAAATTTCCTGAGTGAGTGACAATGACAATGGTGCACACACAAGAACACAAGACATGACTCATACTCTGTCTTAACATCACCCTCATGTTCACAAGCCTTTGTCTTTGTCATCCTCGGAGTCCTCATCCTCTCTAATCATCCACATTACTCTCTTCCTCATCACCCTATTCTTCATTGCTTATAATTATCACCATCACCCCTTGTTCTTTACCTTCCCCTTCATCTTCACTCCACTCTTCATTCAATCTAATCACTTGTGTCACCCTTGTTTTCATCTGGTTCCAATTTATCATAATCCCCTCATCAATAACCATGAAAACAACTTTTGCTTCATCTTCACCATATTCTTTGACACCTCAAATCACCAACATCACTGGCTTCATCTCACTCTTCTTCGTCACTTATCAACATTGTATTCTTTACATTTACCCAGTGCTTCATTGCCTACCATCAGTAGCATCACCTTCTTTGTCTCCTTTCTCACATTACCGTTTTTTCTTCATTAGTTCCAATCATCAATATTGTTCTCTACATCATCATCATCATAGTCTTCATTGCCTATAATCATTAAAATCACTCCTCCTTTATCTTCCACTTCATCATATCCTCCAACAACTCAAATTCCACCAGAGGGGGTAAACGTTGAACATTATTCAAGTTATTGTCTGTTTTTTACCTGCATTTTTTATTACTCTTTAATTTAATATTTTTTGCTGCTGGAGTATGTGAATTTCCCCCTGGGATTAATAAAGTATCTATCTATCTATCTATCTACTAGCAATGCCTTCTTCATCTCCTTCCTCAGTATCATTACCCTGTTTTTCTTCCATAAGCTCAGTCACAAACATCTTCATCAGTACCTTATTCGTCATCAAACCTAATCATTGGCCCTTCATCATCTTTATAGTTTTAGTTGTCTGCAATCATGAAAATTGTTCCTTCTTTACCTTCCTCTCCATTATCACCATATTTTTCAACAACTCAAAGCATCAGCAATACCTTCTTCATCCTCTTTAAAATCATCATAGCCCAATTCTTCATACACTCACACTCATCTTCATCACCTTTCACTTCCTTGTCACTATACTCTTCCAGGTTTCTTCTCTAACAGCACACTCATCTTCATCACAGCTCCCTTTTGCATGACCTCTAATCACTAATTCTACATTTACCTTTATACTCTTTCTCTATGATCACCATATTCTTCATTGCCTTAAATCATCTTCCTGCCTCCCATTGCTTACACTCAAAAACATCATCCTCTTCTTCATCATGCCATTTATCAATGGCTAATCACTGTCCTCACTTTATAAGCAACCAGTTCTTTGTTAGCTGACATCACTCACCTCAGTTTCTTCATCGTCTTCATCTTCACACCTTCTGATTTTAAATGTAATACTCCTTAGTATTGCCCAAATATAAATCTGTTCCAACTGCAAACATCACCTTCCTTCCTCTTTTCAACATTCCCCTTAATTGTCAATCTTCTTTTTCACCAACACCTTATTCTTCATCATAAGTATTCAATTACAGATATCGCCTTCCTCTTCATCATCGTATTAATCATTATTTCTAATTGACCCTCCTTTTCATCATATTTATGCTAATCATCTCCTTTAGTCTTCATGTGATCTAGTTGCCCAAATCTCTGTCTTCGTCACCACCATCTTAGTTAATTTTAGCTCTAATCACCAACATTAGACCTCTTCATCGTCAAGCTACTTTTCATCAGCTCCATTCATCCACATCACCCTAATTCTAAATACTCATTCGTCTGCCAGGTTAACCTTCCTCTTCATCATTACTATAGAAGCCATCATTCCATCACTCCATCTTTCCTTCTTATTATCACCAAATCTTCATCAGAATGGCTGCATACACCCCTCCCCAACTGTGATCAACTCAGCCAGCCAACATTGTCCTCCTGTTTGTCATCTTTAAGTTTGAAACAACCTCAACGTGTCCTCTTCCTCTTTTTTTTTTTTTTTAATAAACCTTGACCTAAGAGCCTCTGTTTTCTTCATGACCATTTTTTTGCTGAACTTTTCTATTCTTCTTTGTCTCACTTTCTTGCCTGCATCCAGCCCTGAAGGTACTCACCTGCTCTAGTCTCTCTGGGGTGGCTCTGGTCTCCACCACTTTTGTTTTCTGCAGAGCTCACATCGTCAGGAGGCCAGCGCAGCTCCCCACTCTCTACGTCTCCACTCTCTGTTGGCTCCACCACTATCGAGGGAAGGCGTTTGGACAGCTTGGGATAGCGCTCATGGGTGTCTGGGAATATCTGGAGAAGACGATACAGTTTGATCAGCAGGGAGTGGCGTGCATGTAGTAAACTGAAGTGGCACAATTCCTAAGGGGTGGCCCTAAGGATTGTACTGCTGAGGCTAACTGCCCCTCTGTAGTCTAGATGGCATAAATGCAGACCTTGAGGTGGCAGATATATGCCGATAGGGAGGACCCCCACGGCTATGTGCGTACCCACCAAGTACTCATATCACACTTTCCATATGGCTAAGGACAAAAAAATACAAGTGAAGGTTGGCACTTGCATCTTGATTACATATCTAAACAGATATTTAAAATACATCTTGTGACTTATTCATATCAAACACTGTTTGCCTCATTCACCTTTAGTTAATTTTCATAAACAAAATAAGCAGCACCTGAAAGGAAATCCCGTGTTCCTCTGAGGTGGCAGCTGCTTCCATGACCGGCTCACATGTGTTGAGGACCTCATTCATCCTGTAAAAGGAAAAACACTGGGTTGTGTTAACTGGCATGTGCTCAGAAGGTAAACACTGCGGGTTTGGTTACCCCTTCCAGTCCTTGGCACTGTTCATCTAATATCTACAGTTGCAACTAGCACTAGCTGTGCTGCTGTGGAATCAAGCACTCTGGTACAAAATAAAGCATTGAGTTTTGTCAGCCCAAGTCAGTCCTTTCGGCACAAATTACAGGAGGTAGATTAAGGCCCTTAAACTCTTGAAATGGCCTGGACAAAATACACCCAGGTGCCCTCCTCTATAGCAAAAATAGATTATACCTGAACCAAGATTTTAACAATCCCACTGAAAAATCCCAAGACAATTGTATTATTTTATATAGTGACTTTCTTGAGTAAACATTCAGACATCCATTATTAACCCTCCTTAACCCAGTTCAAGGTAACAGAGGCCAGAGTCTATCTTTGGTGATCATGAGCAAAGCCTCAACCCAACCCTAGCACTGATGCCTGTCCATTGCAGTGCAGCCCATGCTAAAATATTTGCGTAGAGTTGCTCAGCAAGACAATAAATGGGATTGAACTGTTACTCTTGAGACCTGTAGTCCAGCTCCCTAACCAGCAGCGCACACTGCCACTGACCTTCACAGTTTTGCCCTAAAGCTCTCAATGCAAAGCCTGCCTTTTGTACGGTGTAGGCAACAGCTGTTTAAATAAAAAAAAAGTTGAGAACTTTACACTCTACATAGAAGCTTGTTTCTTTGTGCAAATATTGAACCTTGCTATGGTGCTGTAGATTACTTTTCTGGTTAGCCCTGGTGCTGGGTCCCATGTCCAAGATAACCTTCAGTTAGAAACTGGAAAGTGCAGAGGTGCACGCAGCAAGTGCTATGTCTGAAAGCTCCAAGCATACAGTGCTGCCAAAGTGAAAGCCAAGGTAATGGAGACAACATGGCTTCAGGACTGAGGTGCCAGGCTGTGTAGACCAAGTTATGCCAAGACTTGGCAGACTCCTATTTCCTTGAGACACTTGCCACCTGTAGCTGTCACCAGTCGTATTATCTGGCACCTCCGTCAGCTGTACAAAGAACTGGTAAGGAGATGATGGGCACCCGTTCTCTGCCACAGGTGGTGAAGCAGTGCCATCCCTTGTGGCTACAGTGGTAAAGAAATAAAATCTGATGCCTTCTGTTCAGTCAGACGCCACCCTGTCTGCCAAATGTTCAGTGCTGTTTGGGTTTCCCTAATAGTTAAGCCCGGAGCAGACTGTGTGTACGATCCAATTATTTAACCTTCAACGCAAGATAAGCAAGCAGCCGTGACGTGACAGGCATGTGAGTGTAAAGGTTTTCAAAAGAGCAGCTTCACACATTCAAATTCACAAGATGTTTTACTGGCATGACTAGTGGCATTGTCAAAGCATTAGAAGGGAAAACTGATACATAATGAAGAAGGGGAGTGAGCTGATAGATAGATAGATAGATAGATAGATAGATAGATAGATAGATAGATAGATAGATAGATAGATAGATAGATAGATAGATAGATAGATAGATAGATAGATAGATAGATAGATAGATAGATAGATAGATAGATAGATAGATAGATAGATAGATAGATAGATAGATAGATAGATAGATAGATAGATAGATAGATAGATAGATAGATAGATATGAAAAGCATTGCTTGTCAAGGAACTATAATAATACATATGGCACTCACTATGTAAAATGGACCATTAGGAAAATATGAGAGGCACTAGTTCTAGGTGGTAGAACGTAGATAGAAACAAAGCTATGAAAGCACAATATAGCAAACAGATTGAAACAACAGTATATAACACAGATATGTATGAAAGTAACTATATAAGATAGATATGAAAAGCACTTTATAAAACAAGGGCAGCACGGTGGCCCAGTGATAGCGCTGCTGCCTTGCAGTAAGGAGACTGAGGTTCACGTCCTGGGTCTTCCTGTGTTGAGTTTTTATGTTCTGTGTCCACGTGGGTTTCCTCAAGGTACTCTGGTTTGCTTTTATTGTACAAACACATGCATTTTAGGTGGACTGGTGATGCTAAACTGGCCATAGTGTGTGTGTGTGTGTGTGTGTTCTCCCAGTGATGGACTGGCACCCTGTCCAGAGTTTGCTCCTGCCTTTCACCCTGTGCTAGCTAAGAGAGGCTCCAGCACCCCCCTCAACCCTTTTCAGGACTAAGCTGGTTAGAAAATAACTAAGTATATGAAATAATCAGAAAAGGCATGATATAACAGCTAGGTAGCACATATCTCTGACAGAGCTAGTTAAAGCCGACTTCTTTTTAGTCCCCTAACTGTCCAGTATACTCAAATACTGCTTATCACATTCCCATAATTCTTTTTCTTCTGCATTTCTTTAGTAGTTAACTCTGATTGGTTGTTCAGGCTGCTCAGAGACTTTTCTGTTTCAGGATCAGTTTCCTCCAGCTCTGTTTTCTCACTTGAGCTGTAGACATTGGAATTTCTGATCCTGTGTCTGGTCCAGTCAACTTTATTGGAGGTGTATGCACAGCTTCAATATCCTTTTCTGGTTGTTAAGGTGAAGTGAATAGTAACACTTCCCCTTTCTCTATTCTGTATTAGACATTTTCTACTGCTCTAGACCTTGTAGAATGCAGTTATGTGATGCTTATATTGAGATTGATTAGATGGTAGTAAGGCACACTAGACTGAATTATGCTAAAATGTACCATCTGAACACAGCCGTTGTTCCAGTGACACACGCAGCTCATATTTTTATAATGACCGAAGTCAGGTGGTCATACAGCACTAGATATTCTGGTTTAGACTGAGACGCAAAGGTCATCAAAGCTGGGCTTAAATTAAAATTAAAAAATCTGAATTAAATGTAGTTTTGCAAATTTCTTGATATTGAGAAGTTGTTTCTTGTTTCCCCTCTACCGGCAGATAAACGTGTCTATGCCAGTTGGTGTGCTGGTCCTTTTTGACTGGTGTTCAATACTAGTTTGATGTAGTTTGGTTGCTTTGTTTTCCCCATTAAGGTCATAATTTAGTCTTTATTTACCTGGTATCATAGGTCTCAAAAATATCCCAAACCGTTATTTAGTAAAGATTTGAGGAGTTCAGGAGATCTGACATAAAGTTATGAGGAGTGACTAAGATTTGAAAAAGAAGTAGAGTTTGCAACACACCATTCTTCGTCCTGACATAATATAAGAAGATAAGAAGAGGATGAGAATGGAGCATAAGGCCAGTGCCAGCTATAGGTAATATAACATCCCTACGCATTTAGTTACTTACTTTATATAACCTAACTTAAAAGGGCCAAGAACAAAGTGCTGTCAGAATTCAAAACTTTACCCACACATTATTACCTGAACCCACATACTCAATACATTATTAAAAGGAACCGGAACCTGTACTATTCAGGCCACTCTGGACACATGGCAGGGACTAATCCTGAATGAAAGAAAAGGGTCTAATTGCAGCCTGCAATACCTATGATGTAGGTCAGGTAATGCCCACAACATCAGTCACAAAACGCCCTTTGCGTCAGGTAACCCTCCCACAACCCTAATCTTAACTATAGTGTAACGGGGTTCTAATGTTAACCATATTCTAATGCGACGAGTGTTATGTGAGAGACGTTGAGGGCATTACATGACTGACCTCATAGGTACTGCGGTCTGCAATTGCACTCTGTTGGAATGAAATGCCAGTCTGTAGCAGGGTTCAGTCACCCACACAGCCATGACACATCAATGATAGCAGGCCGAGTTAGAGTCATCAGTTAAATAAAGCAATAAACAACCTTTGTTTAATATAGTGCCTTTCCATAGCATATAACTTCACGGGTACAGATACATAGTTCCAATGTGTACCTGTGTTTGTTAACAGTAAAGGCATAGACAGGTTTAAATGGCCAGCCTTTCATGGGATACCAGTCTATCTCAGGGGACACTCACACCGAGGCAGCTTAGACCTGCCAACAAATTTAACTTTGGGATGCGGGGAGAAAAATGGAGCACCCAAGAGCAAATCAATATAGACAAGAGGAGGACAAGCAGACAGCACACACACACACACACACACACACAGTGGCCAGGCCAGATTTCAAGTCCAGCCCGGAGCTGTTGAGATGGCGGTGCTCATGGCTGTGCCGTGGTGCTGCTTAAGTTCACGGCTAATTTACTGATGTCATCCCTCTGGAAAATCCTATTTCTCAATGTGCCAGTGTCACCATTTGAAAAATGTGCATACTAATTCCCTCTGAATAATTTATATTAGCACACCTTAAATGAAATGGGTAATAGAACATTACCCAACCGGCAAGATGGTTTAGAAGATCAGTATTCACATTTTGTTCAAAAGTACGCAAGACCATGACCATTAAAAAACATAGAAAAAAGCTGTTGTCCAGCAGTTAAAAAACGATGCATGGGGCTTATTGCTTATCAGTGAAAATACTCAGAACAAGTGCTGCTTAATAGTAAAAGGAGAGGAAACAATAGCCCATCAAAAATTGAGAATATGGTGGCTGCTGTCCATCAACATGAAGTAGAGATCACAAAGTGCAGGAAGGATGACCACCATCCATCAGTAAAAACTGGCAGGGTGGACTGCTGTCCTTCAATAAAACTACAGTTTGGTCATTAGTATATAATATAAAATTACAGATGAGGGCACTTTTACCCACCAGATTGAAGACAGTCAGCTGCTATCATTAATAAAATACACAGGAGGAGTACTGTCCTACAGAACTGTAGGAAGGGATGCTGTCCTTCTGTAAAAATACAAAGTACCAGCAATAGAAAGCGAGAAATGAATTCCACCACTTAAAAGACAGAGGCGTATGGCCTTCTAACGAACAATAAAGCAAATGAAAAGGCAGCTGTCCATCAAGATGGATATAAAGGGTGAGGGGGCTGTCGTCCATGCAAAAAAGCACAAAGGAAGGACTGCTGTACAACAATAAAATACAGTCAGGGATGGTGGGCTGCTGTCCATCATTACAAATGAAAAAGGGGGTGGCTGTCAGTCAAGAGTGAGAAGAGGGGTGCTGTCCTCCAAGGGGCTAGCCATCCTTTAAAAAATGCAAGAAGGGACAACAGCTGCGCACAAGGAAAAATGGAGGGGACAAGTCTGGGGCTGAAGTGTCAATTAGTCCTACAGAATGTTCCAGGTATGCTTAATTTAACAACACCTTGTCAGTTCAAATGTCTTCCTAGGTGTTGTGCACCACAGCATTTGAAATCCGTAGAAAATTACAAATTAAAAATATGGCACTGTGTAGGTTTTGTGTAATTGCAAATTAGGATGAACTTAGTAGACTGAGCTTGGCAGGTCTCATCTATAAATTAGGCTAAAGTGAAGTGAGAGCTCAAATCTGCTTAGCAATTGACCTTACAAGAATAAAGATAAATAGATAGGAAAGGCACTATATTACAGGTAAATATAAAGATACAACAGACACTATGAAGATAGATAGATAGATAGATTAGTATGCCATCTCTAATGGACATTTCTCATCATAATCACAAGATTATCTGTCCAGCTGTTTGGCAGTGGCCGTTTGATATTTAATTTAAATTTTCAAAAAAAGGGTTTCCCATGGGGAAAAAATAACCAAACTTGAAACAAGACTGCATTTGCGGTTACCTTACGACTTCTCCCACGACTCGCTGATTTATTTCGCCGCAATCAGTATTTTCGCATCGCTGTCAAGTCCATGTCAGAGGTGTCAACACCTTTGGGTGTTGGGGAGACACCGAAAGAGTGAGAATTCTGTGAGAACGGAAAGGCAATATGGGGAAATCTTTGCGTTTAATTGTGATCTGCGGGAATTCGTTTTCTATTTGCACTTTTGCCTTGCAACAAACCTTTAAGAAAACCCACCGCTAAAATATGATTCATCTCTCATTTTTATTTTTTTCTTTGTCTGTCCATGACAGACATTCTAATGTACATGTGATCTGTACCCTCCAAAATTCCTTGAAATGCGAGGATGTGTTGTGCCTTTCGTGGGTTCTTTCCCGTGTAGATTTCAGAATCGAATTGCACACTTTGTCAGCTCCCGGAGGAAATCGCAGACGCCCGTGAATTCTGCCAAACACATCAATACACCCCCGATCATTCTGCTCTTCTCGCATTATAAAAGCGCTTTGAGGACCCCAATATAATTTATCCATCTTCCTTAAAGTGTCCAAACCCGGAGCCCAGAGTGTGGAGCCGAATGCCTTAAACCCTCTCAGTCATGTCGTGAGTGCAGTCGGAGCGCACTTTAAAGACCCTCGATCTCATTTGCTGCCTGGCCGTATGGAAGAACACTTCGCACTCTAGGAATCCCGATGTATTCCTGTATATCCCAGTGTGCACCGGTCACCCGTCCGCTGTACTCTTACCTTTGTCAGCTTGTTCCCTGAAGACTGGTTAGCTTCAGAGCTCCGCGAAAAGCCGGCGATTTGTCCGCTTCGGAGTGAGAAAGAGCGCGCCGGTTAGTCAAGATGCGGCTCGAGCGCCTCTCTCTCTCTCTCACACACACACACTCACGCGCGCGCACGCTCGCTCTTTCTCTCCCTCCCTCCGTCCTTCTTTCTCTCTCCACCTGATCAGAGGAATCATGAATTGCAAACAAATCACCCAACAGGTTGGATGGAAACATTACATCACGAGTGAGCTGCCTGCCACAAAAGGGGAATCAGGCATGCGGTATCTGAACTGCTTCTCCATACAGGCATAAAAAGGTTTAGTAGCGCCCCCGTAGCGAAGCTCTGGGACAATGGGTTCTACACAGCATCCTTAAAATAGACGGTTCGCTTTTGTGCTCCGATTGCCCCTGTGAGTATCTGAGTCAGGTTTTTTCAGACATAAAGTAACAGTCGTGTAGTGTGTTTCATTTCGGTCGGTCTAAATGAAGGGCCTTTGACATACAGTATACCCAATGTAGTGTCTGTTTATTTAATATGGTGCTTTTCAGATCTCTGTATCAATGTATCTTCTACAGGGCCCTGAAAAAGTATTTGTCCCCATCCTTATTTTCTCACCACATTTTTGACTATGCTTCAGGTCTAGAACCACCAAAATCTATTATTATATAAGGAACACCTGAATGAACAAACAACACTTTTTTAAAACTTACTTCATTTATCTAATAAACAGTGATATCCAACACCAGCTGGTGTGTGAAAAAGTAATTGCCCTCTAGGTAAATTAACCCAGTTAAAGGGACAATTAGTGTCAGCTGAGTGAATATTGTTAGGTGTAATTACAGCCAGCCCTGCTCAGCATAAACCTCTCTTAACATCAGAGTCAAGTTGACCAGACACTCAACAAGCACATGATGCCATGATAATGAGGCCATATTGACCGTGGACCCCCAGAGGTGCATTTCCTCCAGGGATGCTGCTGACTAGAGTGTTTGTTTTCCTCCCCTCTGTTATCAAGTGGCGATAGTTCAAAAATTAATCAATGTACAAATAATTATTGGGCTCCATTTATTTAGATCAGTGTCAAACCACTGTGTGTTTAAACAAATCTGTGTCTTTATGTGAACTAATTCTGTATTTCAAAATTTGTAAAATTTATATTTGCAATTTACATGAGAACCACACTCGGCTAGCACGCAGGGAAAAGCATTATACAAAAATAAACTAAAGTGAATTGAATTAAATAGACTCCCTTAAAAGATCAGAACAATATTTGACATCTATCAGAGTGGAGAGGGCTACAGAGCCATTTCTAAGGTTCTGGGATGCCACTGGACATGCCATTATCCAAAGATAATGCTTGAAACAGCAGTGAATATTGCCAGTAGTGGCCAGCCTGCCAGAATTCAAAACCAACAAGTAAAATTGTCCAGGAAGTTGCAAAAGATCCTCCCGAAAATCAAAAGAACTACCGAGTTAATTTTCCTCAGCAAAGATCAGTTTCCATGAATTCCTTTGGGCAAAAATGGGCTTCACTGCAAAATAGAAAGGCAGCAACCTCTGAAGTTCTCAGATGGTCACCAGGCTTCTTGTGAGAATGATCTATGGACAGATGGGACAAAAGTGGACCTTTTTGGATGACATGGATCCCAGTATGACCAGTGTAAAGCAAGCACAGCATGTCAGTGTGATGGTGAGGGGATTCTTGACTGTCTTCAGATCTGGACGACTTGCCATAACTGAAGAAGCCATGAAATCCATTCTTTCATGGAAATTCCCAGTTTCCTTTACCTCTCACCACATGTTACATTGCATTTGCTTATTTGGCTGACACCTTTATCCAAGGAGACTTACATCATTTATTTCTTTTTATTTTTCCAGTTGAAGCCCAGGCAGGTCAAGTGACTGGCACAGGGTCACACAGTGTCAGTAGCGATATTTGAACTCACAACCTCAGGGTATGAAGTCCAAAGTCTTAACCACTGCACCACGTACAGTATGTACCCCTGAGGCGACACTGGCTAATTGGGATAAAGTTTCAGAAAGCTTCAAGGAATTTTCCCTTATTGTTCCCTTTCTCTTACTGTCAGTTACTGTAATTGCACTCTCTGCTGCCGTGTGTGCTTATTGATTTACCGCCCAGTGTCTTGTCTGCTGCACTATATGTTGTATTGTGTTATATGTTGTATACACTATCTTGTCATATTATATGTTGTTTGTTTTGCACTGTGGTCCTGAAGGTACGCAGTTTCGTCCCACCCTGTACTTCAACTTGATGAGATGACAACAAAAAGACACTTGAACTTGAACTTGAACTTGTAATAATAAGGAACGATGGGAAAAGGATCTCTTGCTTTAAAGCTCCCTGAAGAAATGGAACTCAGCCATTCATTGTACATGTTCTGGTTCAATACGTGCCAAACACACCCTAATTCAACAAAAGCGTTTTCATCGATCACTTAAAGTTTATTTAAAATGTACTGAGCGCAAGATCCAACTTGTGAGTGTTGCCATCAAGCACCTCCATTACACTTTTAAACACTTAAAATCATTTTGGTCTAATTTGTTTGCAGAGCTCTTGGTTAGCCTTGGATTTAAAGTAACATATTAACCTCGATATTTGGGCCACTACTAGGGTGGTTTAAAGTGTAATATCGTATATCACAAAGTTGCCAAGTAGACTTGCCTTATTTCAATTGCAAAAATCTTAATGCACCTTCCTCTAACTGGGCGGGAGAGCAATGAAAATTTTAAATTGGAAAAAATCAAATCTCCTCACAAGGATCTTCGTAAACCTTTTTCACAAAACGGTAAGAACTCATTAATATAATTCTAAAATAAGCAGGTCGGCCCTGTGGTTATTATTTTTTTTTTAACTTTACTTTACTTTAGGTGGCACTCTCTATTCGTGCTGCTCTCTTTTTGCTTTATGGATGGTGGCTGGATGTTGATTTGTTTTTATTGCTTTTGTGGCACCCTGTAGTCTTTCTTATATTAATCGTATTTGTTTGATTGGGTTATACTCTGTAGGAATGTTTTCTTTTCAAAAAATTGAAAAAAAAAATTCTTAAGTAGAATGTCTACTCATCTGTCTGTGACTGGAAAGCTAAAACATACAGCAGATTCAGAAATATTCAATCTCCTTCACTTTCTGCACACTTCATTGCGTTTGGAGTCATTGCATAGACAGGTGAAACAAGCGGTTATTTGTGTGAGGGGTGTGAGGGGTGGCCCGGCTTCTTACCCGGCCTGGACACTCTTGGAATGGAAAGACAGGGGGAGAGAACGTGCATGAGGTGTTATCTTCCCTGGAGTGCTAGATGGCAGCGAGCCCAGGCTTGGATCCCTGTGAGGGTGCATGCTGGGTATTGTAGTCCCAGGGAACAGCTTTGCTGGGGGCAGCCAGGGGGAGCTGTGTGATTTGGGAGTCCCTTGTTCCTTGGGGCTTCAACTTCCCCTGGAAGTGCTTCGGAGCTGCAGCATCAAATCATCTGAAGCACTCCCTGGGGATTAGATAAAAGGAGCTGCCTGCCTCACATTGACGAGCCACAGTCGGCTGGAGGTGGACGAAGTTTGAGAGGAGTACAGAAGGCCGTGAGGGACTGAAATAGAGAACAACAACATTTATTTATTTAGCACATTTTTATACAAATGATGTAGCTCAAAGTGCTTAAAGAAGTCAATTTATTGTGCTTTATTGTATTTGTGGTTGTGATAGCACACTGTAAAAAAATGTCAATAAATTTTACGGTAAAAATACTGTGAATGGTGAAAGTACCATACTTTTTCTGAAAAAAAGGAAAGTTATCTTATATTCTACTGCAAATTATCTGTATATCTTAAACAATGCATTTCATTATTTTTTACATCCAAGTTCAGTAAAATCGGAATTTTTCTACCTTCAAAATATGCTACATACCGTTTACTGACACATTTCGGTTACACTGAAAAAATCACTGTTAATTTTACAGCGAAGGTAAACAATTATAAAATGTAAAATGGTAAAGCGCTGTTTCAGTAACACCGAAGTTACGACATTTGCATAAGGAGACGCCCCCTTTTTAGCATATTGTTCCTGGTGAACTGCATACCTTTGCACAGTAGGAAAAAAAAACTTACACACTTAGCAGACTTATTTTTCCGTGCATGCTGAAGGTTTTTTGAGGTCATGGAAACTGATTTATGGTGGGGTTGTACACCTGCACACCACAAAAGCAAACTTTACTTCTCCACCAGACAATGTGCAAATCTTCTTTAAACATTGAGTTCTTTTCAATATATATAATTAAATGATACATGTTTGCTATTAGTTGTTGTTACTTTACCGTTGCACCATTTTCTAAAGGTCTAATGATTGGCAAATGTATTACAGTGATTGGATTATACAGTAGGTTACAGTTAAACGTTCATTTCTATTGTAATGCGTTGTGAACAGAGGCTAGGCCTAGGGCTGAGCAACCCCACGTAGAGCCGGTTACGTCAAACGCTGTTACCGCTATGTATGGACTGTATAAACTTGCGCACGAATTTAATAAGAATAACACCAGATTTTATCATTACAGTATTCGGCAAATTTTTTGCAAGATAAAACGCGGACTTTATCAAAATATAACTGGAGAATATAACTTGACAAATCCTCTCGAATGGGACACGTGGACCTCAAAAGCGGGGCCCCCTTAGGCGCAGGGCCTGGGGCGGTCCCCCACTTGCCACCCCAAACGCCGCTCTTGGTTGTAAAACAAAAACAGTTATTTATTATAAAGTTATACCATACACCTAAAAGTATTGTCACCTTCTCTTTTATGGCAAAAATCTGGCAACAACAACTGCCAGTTTTTTACTGTAAAGTTAACTTTTTCCTTTTTTTTTTTTTTTTTTACAGTGTGGTGAGAAACGCTTATAGAGAAGAGTTTGCCACAAATAAAGACTGTGCTTTGAACTTGTGTCCTAAGCCTGCTTGTGTTGTGTGTTTGGGGAGCTGGAGCGCCCCCTACTGTCCACAATGGGTAAATATTTTCTCACAGTAGTACAGTATTTGATAACAATGACAAGTGAAAGTGTTACCTTTTCACTGTGGTGCCTTTTGAATACTTACAGTAACGCATAAAGATTCACAAAAGCCAGCTCCATTACAGGCCTGACCCTGGACACTCTGGAAGCTGTTGCAGAAAAGAGGATGGTAGCAAAACTGGATACTAACAAGAACAGTCCCTCACATGCCCTCCAGGGGGCGTTTTCTTGGCATTAGTCTAGCCATAGGAGCGCCTCTGGGGATCTTCCTTCACACCGGCCACAAGCTATAGAAAGACAGTAAGACTCTGTCCACTCCAGTTATTTTAGCGTAATGTTTGTTTTATTGTGTGTTATATTGTATTTCGAGTCGTTACCTGTGTATTCGGTGATTTGCTGCGGTATGCATTTGAGTTTCCCCTTGGGGAATAATGAAGTATACCTAATCAAATCTATTATGGAATACAGCATTGTGTTAAAATGCACACACACACACATTTTGATTAGGCACTGCAAAAATGCATGTATAATGCTGCGTAACAAGACCTTAACAAAGACTTCTTTTTGCTCATAATAACACCTATAAAAAACATTAGTAAAATGGTCATTTTATTTTTGTAATACAACCTTCTAAAATAACCGATTTGGAATGATCAGAGGTGGCTTAAGAGTCACCTGTCTCTCTTGGTACTTCTGTATATGACCTGTGGATCCTTCATATTCTGCCACCCAGCACGGAGATGAATGACCAATTTACCGAAGCTTTGTAAGTATTATTAAGACCTAAACAAGGTTTTGTTACGGTCTTGTTACGTAACATTTTTGCAATACCAACACTAAAGTGTTACCCTTGTACCTGAGATTTTGATTGAAAACCTGAAAACACTCACTGTCTCAATATGTTTACAATGGAGGAAATCCGTAAGTGGTAAATACTGTTTCACAATACTGTACAATGTTACGGAATAGAAATAATAAAAAAAAAAAACCTGAGTGCCATTATGAACAATGCTGCACATCTTCTCATTGACACTCCAACACTGAGGACTTTTCATGCAATGAATTATCCAGAAGTGTGTCATGAAATCCTAAGGGGGCTCCTTTATACCAACAACAGTGCACCCTATAATGCCCCACTGTAACTGCAAAGTCAGAAGTTCTCTTTATTTTTGGTATGTGTATTCTGAATATAGCGTGTGTGTATATTTTTATTTATGTATTTATTTAAAGATCAAAAAAGCCAAATTTCCGTCATGGGGACAAATAAATAAAGTTCTATCTTGTCTATTTCTCTTATATAGTGCCTTACATGTCTGTTCTCTAGTATGTTACACATTTCCTTTCTCATTTATGTATCCATGTAACAGTCATGAACATTTGCATCCACCAAACTATTGCCACTGCTGATTTACTTTCTTTATGACATCCATTTAATGGCGCAACAGAACGTCCGTGTCCCGGCAGAACTGAGCTCCAGCACAGACACAGCTCAGGGCACAACATGCACACACACTCAACGTTGCCATTTCTTACCTTAATAACACGTCTTTGGAAGGTAACTGGGAGGAGTAAGCAGCCAAGAGAAACGTGCGTGTGAGGTGAACAGAACTCGAATGCTGGTTTGTGCAGTAACGGCGCTAACCACTGCGCCTCTGGACTGACATGATACGCGCTTCTGTTAATCATATTTCTTTGCCTTTTAATCCAAGAGGTTGTAGGGGGAAAAAGTGAGGCGCTGAAGCGAGTCTGTTGCATAATTTACTTTGTGAATTATTCATTTTTTGTTAACGGATCATGTTATTAATACATTTGGGTTCAAATCGCAGCCACTGACTCTCCTCTCGAGAGTTCCGACGTACTCTTTCCAGTCAGCTGGTTGAATTTGCATTGATCCATCCGTTCACGCCAGTGCAGGAAAGAAACCCCACACGAGCCCAATGACAACATGCCAACTGCACAAATACGCAAAATCTGCCGCAGTCGCACTGTTAACTGTCTGGACTGAAGATACAGCTTATGACGGTCGGGATGCCAATGGCGTGTTCACACAAAACCCTTCATGTTTACAAAGACAAATTCACGTCACAACTCGACTTTGAATGTATAAAACTGGGGTCTCCAGAGAATACACACGTGAGCACACAGAGGACATGTCGACTCCACGCAAAATGGCACCGGGGTCCGAGCGCTTTGGTCGACCACCTCTCTGCCTGCTCTCATCACCGGCGTGTCTGTCAGTAAACTCAATAACAAAGCGATTTAAAACGCCGATAATAATGGACATTCAAACCTGAATAGCGCATCTGCTGTCGACGAGCCGCGACTGGATGAGCTCGGCTGGGTGCAAGGCGATGACCTGCTGCCCACTGGCCGACACCGCTGCCGCACCACCTTTCGCGTCTCTGCTTTCAGTTCTTTCCATTGCTTTGCCTTCTTGTGAACTCTTCTCTGTTTTGTCTGGTGTTATTTAAATATTCATCTTGGCAACGTACCGCGTGTGACTCACTTTAAAACTTTAGCCTCTCATTACCAGGGATAAAAGAGCATTAGATTTCTCCTCCGTTAGCGCACCAAATGTGCCATCAGCTTCAGGAAAAATGAGCTAACCTCCTATCAATAATGAATAGGACAGTACGGATTGTAGCAAACCCCGGAATCTACCTTCTCTGTGACCCACAAAAAAATGGAATAAGGAGGTCAAACTGTACTCGCCGGTGACCCCCCGAAGGAAAGAAAAAAAAATGTGTGTTAAAAAGAAAGCGAGACAAGCGAATTATTAGCAAACGCGTCGTGCACAGTAGTTGCCGCTAGGGGGAGACAGAGACGAGCACCCGATCTCAAAGTCACTAAGGCGCTTCGAAAGGGCTGCTTAGAGGGAGATGAAAACAAACGGGCCAAGAAGACCCCAGAAATCTCTCTAAACTAAATAATAGAATGGATGACGTCAAGATAAAAACAATATACACTGATGACCAGATTTGTACCCCCCTTTTTTATTTTAGTTATGAAGTTGCGCGCAGAGATAATTCGCTGGCACATGCCATTTCTGTCACACAGTGCCAGTGTGTATTGCATTTTAGTAACGTTCAAAGAGCGATTTCATTGGACATGTTGGTGAAGTGAACAGAGGAGACGAGGAGGTGATGGGTAGGTATGGTGTCAAGGAGAGGAATGAAGAAGGTCAGAGGATAGTGGATTTTGCCAAAAGGATGGACATGGCTGTGGTGAATAAGTATTTTAAGAAGAGGGAGGAACATAGAGTGGAGGAAGATGCGCACAGGTAGATTACATCCTATGCAGAAGAGTCAGTCTGAAGAAGATTGAAGACTGCAAAGTGGTGGCAGGGGAAAGTGTAGTTAAGCAGCATAGGATGGTCGTCTGTAGTATGATGTTGGAGAGCAAGAAGAGTAAGAGAGTGAGGGCAGAGCCAAGGATCAAATGGTGGAAGTTGAAAAAGGAAGACTGCAAGTTTGAGTTTAGGGAGGAGGTGAGACAGGCACTGGGTGTCAGTGAAGAGTTACCAGACAGTTGGGCAACTACAGTAGATGTAGTAAGGGTGACAGCAAGAAGGGTGCTTGGCGTGACATCTGGAAAGAGGAAGGAGGAAAAGGAAACCTGGTGGTGGAATGAGGAAATACAGGAGAGTATACAGAGGAAGAGGATGGCGAAGAAGAAGTGGGATAGTCAGAGAGATGCAGAAAGTAGACAAGAGTACAAGGAGATAAGGCACAAGGTGAAGAGAGAGGTGGCCAAGGCTAAAGAAAAGGGCGTATGATGAGTTCTATGAGAGGTTGGACACTAAGGAGGGAGAAAAGGACCTGTACCGATTGGCTAGACAGAGGGACCAAGCTGGGAAAGATGTGCAGCAGGTTAGGGTGATAAAGGATAAAGATGGAAACGTACTCACAAGCGAGGAGAGTGTGTTGAGCAGATGGAAAGAGTACTTTGAGAGGCTGATGAATGAAGAGAATGAGAGAGAAGGTTGGATGATGTGGAGATAGTGAATCAGGAAGTGCAACTGATTAGCAAGGAGGAAGTAAGGACAGCTATGAAGAGGATGAAGAATGGAAAAGCCGCAGGTCCAGATAACATACCTGTGGAAGCATGGAGGTGTTTAGGAGAAATGGCAGTGGAGTTTTTAACCAGATTGCTTAATGGAATCTTGGAAAGTGAGAGGATGCCTGAGGAGTGGAGAAGAAGTGTACTGGTGCCGATATTTAAGAATAAGGTGGATGTGCAGAACTGTAGTAACTACAGGGGGATACAATTGATAAGGCACAGCATGAAGTTATGGGAAAGAGTAGTGGAAGTGGAAGCTAGGTTAAGAAGTGAGGTGATGATTAGATAGATAGATATATTCTTTATTAATCCCAAGGGGAAATTCACATACTCCAGCAGCAGCATATTGATAAGGAAACAATATTAAATTAAAGAGTGATAAAAAATGTAGGTAAAACTGATTTTTAAAACTGATTAGTGAGCAGCAGTATGGTTTCATGCCAAGAAAGAGCACCACAGATGCAATGTTTGCTCTGAGGATGTTGATGGATAAGTTTAGAGAAGGCCAGAAGGAGTTACATTGTGTCTTTGTGGACCTGGAGAAAGCATATGACAGGGTGCCTCGAGAGGAGTTGTGGTATTGTATGAGGAAGTCGGGAGTGACAGAGAAGTACGTAAGAGTTGTACAGGATATGTACGAGGGAAATGTGACCATGGTGAGGTCTGCGGTAGGAATGATAGATGTATTCAACGTGGAGGTGGAATTACATCAGGGATCTGAGCCCTTTCTTATTTGCAATGGTGAAGGACAGGTTGACAGATGAGATTGCACAGAAGTCCCCGTGGACTATGATGTTTTCTGATGACATTGTGATCTGTAGCAAGAGTAGGGAGCAGGTTGAGGAGACCCTGGAGAGGTGGATATATGCTCTGGAGAGGAGAGTAATGAAGGTCAGTAAGAACAAGACAGAATACATGTGTGTAAATGAGAGGGAGGTCAGTGGAATGGTGAGGATGCAAGTAGTGGAATTGGCGAAGGTGGATGAGTTTAAATACTTGGGTTCAACAGTACAGAGTAATGGGGATTGTGGAAGAGAGGTGAAAAAGAGAGTGCAGGCAGGGTGGAATGGGTGGAGAAGAGCGTCAGGAGTAATTTGTGATAGAGAGTCACAAATCAGCAAGAATGAAAGGGAAGGTCTACAGGACGGTAGTGAGACCAGCTGTGTTATATGGGTTGGAGATGGTGGCACTGACCAGAAAAGAGGAGACAGAGCTGGAGGTAGCAGAGTTAAAGATGCTAGGAATTGCATTGGGTGTGACAAGGATGGATAGGATTAGAAATGAGGACATTAGAGGGTCAGCTCAAGTTGGGCGGTTGGGAGACAAAGTCAGAGAGGTGAGATTGCATTGGTTTGGACGTGCAGAGGAGAGATGCTGGGTATATTGAAAGAAGGATGCTAAGGATAGACCTGCCAGGCAAGAGGAGAAGAGGAAGGCCTAAGAGAAGGTTTATGGATGTGGTGAGAGAGGACATGCAGGTGATGGGTGTGACAGAGCAAGACGGAGAGGACAGAAAGATATGGAAAAAGATGATCCGCTGTGGAAACCCCTAACAGGAGCAGCTGAAAGAAGAAGAAGAAGATTAATCCCCAAGGGGAAACTGTCTTTTTGAATGACCTTTGGACATCAGAGCACAGCATCAGCCATTGTATAGCAATTTTCAAGTTAATGGCCTTGCTTAAGGGCCCAACAGAGGAAGATCCTTTCTGGCAGTAACGAAATTTGAACTGGCAACCTTCCAGATACCAGCAGAGATCCTTGGCCTATCAGCCTTCCTTTTCCTGATTTTTGATATTTGGTTGCCTGACTCAAGTGTTTCACAGGCTCTCTATTTCCCCTAATAAATCCATGAGGTCTGACCAGACATTCTGGAAATCTTGGAAATGCAAGATGTCACTCTGGATGGACACCATGTTTGCTGCTGGAAAACACCTGAAATTGTCCTTTGGTTTCGTTCAATCCCCACCAGACATTTCCCTTTTCCTTTTATAAGTGGAGATGCCATTTCCCCCCATTTCAGTGAAGCTGTATGATCTAAAGTGGTCCTTTTCTTTCTCCCGTGAAAATGGTCTCTCTCCCTCCACTGCAGAAGTCCTAATGGCTTATTTTGTAAGTTCTGGAGATGCCAGTTGGCACTCTGCCATTTCGTGTAAATCTAATTGATGCTTTCTCTTGTGAAATTCTGTAGGTGGGCACTTTGCCTCCACATCAGAAGCCATGATACCCAGCTGGGAATTTTGTTCTTCTTCTCCTATAATGCTTGGAGATGCTAGCTGGCACTATGCCATCTCTTCTGAGTCAGGATGACAAGCTCTCTGCCTTTAGATCAGAAGTTACTCTGTATAGTGGGCATTATGTCTTCTTCAATAAGGTGGGTGATGAAGGTGCATGACAGCTTGGAAGCTATAGGAGTGCACCCTGCCTCCCCACGGGATTCCATGATTGTCAGTTATGAGGCCTGAATATATGGAAGTGTCAACCTGTGCCCTACATTCTTTTGTGACTTTGTGGGTGACAATGTGTGTCTTCTGGGGGAAACTGTAACAGAAACTGCTTTAATACAAGATAGTAAGCCTTGGCAGTCAACAACTCTTTTAAAGACCAAAACTCTCTGCAAACCCCATCACTAATCTCATCAGAAGCTAACTTTTCATCAGCAGCAACCCCTTTTTAAATTCTTATGAAGTGTCCAATATGTGAAAACTCCCAGTGTCTCTTTGCACTGCATCTCACTCCGATTGATCCTTCCATTTTAGTAACCAGTGCCAAGTCTAGACAGGGTGCCAGTCCACAGGAGGTCACACTCCTCCACACCTCCACATTCATTCACGTATCGATCCTTTCCGGTTACACTCACATGAACGTCATTAGGACATTGGAAAAACCGGGGTACTTCGCTGAGGCTGACACCACACAAGCAGGGCTTGGACTCTGGAGCTCAGGCCTTCCAGTCAGTTATATGAAGGTACAGCCGCATAGATCATCAGTAAGTCTGCCGTGGACACACACAAGTTACTGGGATCTTGCCAGTTCACTTGGCACAGCTGAACAATTCTATCTGCCCTCTTTACCCACAAGGTCAGAACCTATAGAACTTGTCAATTGTAGCAACTGAGCCACCATATGGTATCATTACAAAAATTATAGCAGGTTCACACCAATAACCCCACCCTGGTCCTCCATCTCAGAATTATGCAATTTAGTGTCTATGGTGACTGATCAGGACCGAGACCGAGGGGCATTAGCATCAGTCATGGAAATGGCGGCCCACCCAGGGTTAGTTCTGCCATGTGCCCCATGATGCTGGAATATATTCTGACTAACCTGAATATGCATAAAGACCCCATAACGCTACACGATTTTTCAGTCACAGATGTCTATTTAGTTAGCGAGTAGGGGACGGTCGTGGCACACTCCCATTTGTGCCAGTCATCTAGTCTGCCATCCCCAGTGATTCAGTCCAGCCAGGCTGTGACTGACCCAATGATATCAAACAGGTTTAAGTCATAACGGTGGGTGGGTTGGTTTCTGTGTATGTGAGAGCTGAGAACCGCATACCAGGCAGAGATGGAATAATGAATGCAGGTGTTTTTTAACTGACAATGAGAAGCTCGTCTGTCTGATGTCTCATGCTTTATGTACCACAGCAGACTGGAATAAACGAGAAAAAGGGGCTGTGACTGCAGCTGAACTCGCCACACCTGTGAAGCGTTCATACAGCACTGGCTGTGCCAGGTAGCACGTTATTGACTGTCAGGAGAAGGGCTGAGCTTGAGATACTTTAGAAATGTGAAAGAGTGCTGCAACGTCGTGATGGAGTCGTGTAGTTTGCCATGCCCTGTGATTTCTCTTTGTGTCATCTGACATCCTCAGGTGACGAGATCAGCAACCGCAATCATGAAGTTTAACATCCCTTCCAAGTAGAAGTCATGTAACATGCCAGCGAATTAAGCAGGTTCAGCATCCTCTGCAGGTATAGAACATGGCCAGCTGATGTGATCCTGGGGCAGACACTTTGTGAGACAGAGAAAGGACTGAGGACCAGGAAGAAGGAGCAGGGCGCGCAGGTCATGGCCTACTGTTAGAAAGCTTTAGGCTTAATTAGTGGCAGTTGAAGTTCCACACAGCCACCCCGAGAGGTACACGTGTACGTGTGTTGGGTCTTGTCAAGTCACGCACCTTCACCTCACTTTGTGTCACTGCACACTCATGGCTGTGTCATTTCAAGTCACCATTACTTCCAGAGGGAATGTTTAACACATATGGGTAAAAATCGAAGAAGAGCATAATCCGTTCAGGGCAAAAGACCCCAATTTAAGGAACTGGGAAGATGAGAGAGTTTAAGGGCTGCCCCCTACTGAAAGTAAAGGAAATCATAGCCAGGCTGTCACACAGAGTTCAGTCACCACTATAAGGCCTTGGTGCTCTCTGGAAGAGTGTGGGGCACAGGGGGCTGAAAGACTATCCATCATCGGGCACTGAGGGGTGCAAGGAGGATGAAGCTAAAGATGTCCAATTTAGCCCGGTCTCCATTGCTCACCTACAGCAGATGCAAAATGCCGCTGCTCGATTTTTAACTGGTACAAGCAAGCATGAGCACATTACCCCAAATTTGGCTTCCCTTCACTGGCTTCCAGTTCATTTTCGGATCCATTTTAAAATTCTTGTATTTGTTTTGGTTGTGCCCTATTTTATTTGTCGGAACTGCTCCACCCTTATGTGCCGTCCCGCTCTCTCAGGTCAGCAGACCAGATGCTTTTACTTGTTCCTAAGACACGATGCAAACTCCGAGGTGATTGGGCTTTTTCAGTTGCAGCTCCAAAACTCTGGAATGATTTGCCATTGCACATTAGGCAGGCTCCTTCACTCGCTGTCTTTAAATCTTATTTAAAAACACACTTTTACTCCCTGGCCTTTGACCCAGTGTGAGATGTTGACTATCTGTGTACTTTTTTATTGTGAATTTCTTCAGCTCTTATGTGTTTCTGTTTCTTTTACCCTTTAGTTATTGTGTGTCTTATATGTTGGGTTTTATTGTACAACACTTTGGTCAGCCTTGATGTTGATTTTCAAGTGCTTTATAAATAAATGATTAGATATACAGGGGCACAGTCAGGCACAAAGGGTGTCCATCATTAGGCACATGGCATACAACCAAGATGAAATGCTGTCAGTCATTTGTCACAATGGGCACAACCAGGCTGAAAGGCTTGGGTATAGAGGGGTACAGCTGGGCTGAAAGGTTGTCCATCTTCAGGCACAGAGGGGTACAAACAGAATGACAGGCTATCCATCACTGGGCACAATGGGGCACTACCAGGAACAAAGGCTGTCCATCAACGGGCATAGAAGGACACAGCCAGGCTGAAAGGCTCTCTTTCATTGGGCACAGAGTGGCATATCAAGGCAGAAAGGAAGTCCTTTACTGGTCATAATGGGACACAACCAGGGTGGAAAACTTTCTAAAATTGGGCACAATGAGCACAAAGGCTGTCCATCATCAGGCATGGTGGGGCACTGCCAGGCACAAAGGGTGTCCACCAGGGTAACGGGGGGGGGGGGGGGGGGGGGTGTAACGTAGGAAGAACATGTAAATAATACATCACAGTCAGTACTGATGCTAACATTTGTAACCCAGAACTCTGAAGATGAAATGCAGCCATGATACTCCAATCACAAACAAGCTTCCCAACTGTCTTGTTATTATTTTTATTAGTAGCATAGCTTATAAATGCAATCAATTATTTTGTATTTTGTTTTTGTAATTCATTTAGGTCTCTTTACAAAGATCTGATTTCACTTGATAGTAGAGTCTTTAATTTCAAAATAGACAAATTTAATCTGCCATGATTCAGTTTTGTAGCATAATATTAAATGTCCAAGAGATTGAATACTTTTAATATGCACTGCATATAATGTATAGATAGATATAAAAGGCACTATATAATGTAGTTTCTTGTATTTTGCCTATTTTAGGGAGCGCCATTGGGCAGGGTCACGGCTCCCTTAATTTGTCCCTTCAGAGGTGCTCATTCTGTTCATAAGAATGAGCACGTCGGGTATTCCTCTTCACAACTTCATGAACCTGCTACCGGTAGCAACTGGCTCCTGCCCTTTGGAGTGATTGAGCTCCATTCACCTTTACCCTAAAGCAGACAGAAACTGTTTTAATACAAAATAGACTGCCTGGTCTCCGATTACATAAATGTGTTTTTAAGATGAACGCTGAGTTGTAAAATTAAATCGGTTTATGATGCTGCTCACCATCCTCAAGCTGCATAATAAAGTAATTTACTACAGCAGTGTAATTGGACTTTCTTCATGCGTGCCGTGCCTCTAGAAACCCCGCGACCTGTCGATAGCGTGTCAGTACCGGCTGCGGCCACAAGAGGGAGCCATTGCCCGCGGACACTGACACGCAAGCCAGAGGCGTTTCCTAATGTGGGCTTTTGTTTCGCAATGGTGACTCTGCCGTTCGTGATCTGTTTATTCTTTTCGAGCTCAAACGCCAACCCGGTCGCCGATGAACCTCTCAGAACTGAACGTGACCACTGCGCCCTCGCACGCCGTCACTCCGCGCCTCAGATGCCCACTCCGGCGTGTCCTCTCATCGCCCAGCACTCATCTCCCGTCAGATTTCTGTTTAGGCATCGGGTTGTCTGAAGTGCCATTCTCGTCAAGTGAAACGTGACGCAGCCACCTCCGCCAGCCGGACTGCTGGGTTTTTCTAACTTGCGTTCACAGTGTCAATAAACCAAGAAGCGCCTCGTCCTCGACTCCCTAATGATCTTGTCAAGCGAGGTGTGGCCTGGGTGGGGTGTGACAGGATCGCCGGAGTCTCCGTGTCGCAGGTGTCGCCGGCCCACTTCGCTCAGTGTGGTTCATTCTCCTCGTCTGAGCAGGACATGTTGATGGTTATCTTCATTTTCATTGTCTGGAGGGCACGGCGACGCAGTGCTCAGTGTTAAACCATGGCTTTGGTGGTAGTCTCTGTGAAGCCTGGGCCTTCTCTTCGTGACTGCACGGGTTTTCTAAGAACTTCGTGAAAGTCAGATTGGCAACATTAATGTGACTCGCATTTAGTGAGTGTGATCTGTGATGGACTGGTGAACCATGCAGGTCAGGGTCCAGTGCTGTCAGATAAGGTCGAGACACTACAACTCTGTACTGGAAAAGCAATTATATGTGTTTGCTTATCAAATGCTTTTATTCAAAGTGACTTACCAAAAAAGTGAACATAACAATTACATGTGTTTGCTTATCAAATGCAAACTTTTTATTCAAAGTAACTTACCATAACAGTCAACATAATTGAGCAAACACCAATCTTTGGGACTGCTTGGGAGCAAGAGTTACAGGGCAAGTGTACAAAATTGATCGCCACAAGTGAAGAGCTCAGAACAAAATATAAGTGAGTTTCAATTCCTGGGTTACAAACCCTAACAGCCATCAGATAGAAACATTGAGGGAGTCAGAATGGAGGTGGGCAGCTCGTTCCACCAGCGAGGAGCTAAACAGGAAAAGATTCTGGACTGAGATTTAATATCATGTAGACGCTGGTGGGCATCACAGGTGAGGGGTCGAGAAGGAGCAGGGGACCTCACAAGTGTCTCCACATATATAGGTGCTGACCCACTGACTGCTCTGTAGGAGTTATATGTGTCGTTACAGGAAGCCAGGGTAGTGATCTGAAGAGAGGAGTGACATGTGCCCACCACGGCTGATTGAACACCTAATTGATTGAACACCTAATTTTGAATCATCTGCAGTGGCTTGGTGACACATGCTGGTACTCCGGTGGTCCAGACATGACAAGACCAGAGCTTGGACCAGGAGTTGTCCTGCTCACTCCATCAGATCTTGTGGATATGGTATAAAGAGAATCTGCCAGACCGAGAGACCGCAGGAGTAGGTGGGTTCAGCAGGCAAATGGAGACTCCATTCACCATCGGTTCACAGCCCTTCAAACGGGGTGCCGCTCTCTCAGGTGTTTGTGCCTTTCAGCGCAGCCGATGAGCACAGAGACAGCAGCACACAAAGAGGCCCTCGTGGGCTCTTTACCTGCAGCACAAAGCTTTTATCTGGTAACCATGGAGAACTCGACACCTGTAAACAGTGAGTCACCCTGCCATTAGACCGAGGACACCCGCCGGCAGACACTGGGAGACAAGCAGGTCGACCCCCTTGACCACAGACATTCTGATGTCTCTCAGAGGGAATGAGGCCCAAACCAAGGGCCAGTGGGCAGACCGAACAAATGAAACCCAATAATTCTAATAATTAATTACATTTTTATAGCGCATTTCTGACCTATTCAAAGCCATCTCAGCCTCTGCCAATTTGTAGCACCCACCTGACAGCCATTTTTACACCCCTACACTCACCACACATTAGCTGTTTAGGTGGTGAAGGAATGAGAGAGACAGCCAGTTAGAGACTGGGGACAACTGGAGGGGAAGGAGTGACCAGGCCATGGTGGGCAGTTTCACCAGGACAGGGAGAAACGCTGGACTCTTTTGAAAAGACACCCAAGGATCTTTTATAACCACAGAAAGTTAGGACCTCCGCTTTACATCTTGTCAGAAGGACAGAGCCTGTTTTTCAATAGTACAGTATCCCTGTCACTGCCATGGGGGCATTGGTATCCACACACACACCAAAGGATAAGTGCTTCTTCATAAATAATGAATAAAAGAGAAAGGGCCATAAAAATAGTTATTGAAGTTATAACAAAAGGAAGACAATGAGCCCCCCACCCCCCCCCCCACCCCACCCTGAATTAACATCTGCAAACTGGCCCACCTCAAGCAGGTTTGATGAGGGACTGAAGGATGGAAGTGTAAATGATGGGACCAGAACTTGGAGTGTTATTATCATGTGTGACACGTGGACCAACTCCAGGCAGCTCTAAACACAGGCCTACTAAGGGAAGGCTGTTATAAGTGGCATATTTTGTTTACTGTCATTTTTCTTGTGTTTTCTGTAAGGATTATAAATAATGTATACATCTTTCCTGTTTTTTTGCTCGAAGGCTTCCTTCAAAAGTTATTCATTTTTAAATGTTATTATTTAACACCATTTTGTTTTACGGGGGAACGGGGGCAAAGTGTTAGTGGTACTGCCTCGCACTAAGGAGACCAGAGTTTGTGTGCCAAGACCTCCCTGTGTAGAGGCTGCGTGTTCTGCCCGAGTCTGCGTGGTTGTCTTCGAACAGTGAAAAGACCTACAAGCTAGATTGGTCATGCTACACAGGCCCTAGTGTGTGTGTGTGTGTGTTTAATGTGTGTGTGTGTGTTTGGTGTTTATGTGTGTGTTTGGTGTGTTTAGTGTGTGGGTTTAGTGTGTGAGTTTGATGTGTGTGTTTAGTGTGTGTGAGTGTGTTTAGGTGTGTGTGTGTGTGTGTGTTTAGTGTGTCAGTTTGGGGTGTGTGTTTGGTGTGTTTAGTGTGTGTGTGTGTGTGTTTGGTGTGTTTAGTGTGTGAGTTTGATGTGTGTGTTTAGTGTGTGTGTTTAGTGTGTGTGAGTGTGTTTAGGTGTGTGTGTGTGTGTGTGTGTTTAGTGTGTCAGTTTGGGGTGTGTGTTTGGTGTGTTTAGGTGTGTGTGTGTGTTTGGTGTGTTTAGTGTGTGGGTTTAGTGTGTGAGTTTGATGTGTGTGTTTAGTGTGTGTGTTTAGTGTGTGTGAGTGTGTTTAGGTGTGTGTGTGTGTGTGTGTGTGTTTAGTGTGTCAGTTTGGGGTGTGTGTTTGGTGTGTTTAGTGTGTGTGAGTTTGGGGTGTGTGTTTAGTGTGTGTCTGTGTTTAGGTGTGTGTGTGTGTGTGTGTGTTAACCCTGTGATGGACTGGCACCCTGTCCAGGGTTTTGTTCCTGCCAAGCGCCCTATGCTGGCTGGAGAGGCTTCTGCACCCCCCAGACCCTGCTCTGGATTAAGCAGGTTAGAACCTGACGTGACATTTTGTTTTCTCTTCTTCAATTCAGTTTATTTTTGTACAGAGCTCTTCACCGAGTGCAGGTGCTGAATTCTCAGGTTAAAAGCAAGTGTAAGTACAAATATAAATTTGACAGATTACTAAATACAGAATTAGGCCCATTAAAGACACACACAGAAAACAAAGTAGAACTGATTAACAAACATGCCAACCATCTGTCCATTTATTGATTGTTGTGGTATGGCTGGTTGACCAAGGAAGAGAATAAAACAAAAACTCCAGTCAGCTGCGTCCCTGGGGCCAGGGTCGGCGCCACCATTAAGGCGAATTAGGCATTTGACTAGGGGGCAGATCTTAAGGGGGTGAAACCCAGCCACATGGGTTAGCTACCAAACAATCGGTTGGCGCACTAATAAGCTTGGCCTAGGCACAAAATAACCTAACATTGGCACTGCCTGGGGCTAAAATAAACTCCCAGGGTAGGGGGGTTCCACAGTCACACTCCTGGAGACCTTGGACAGCTGGCTGCCTACCCCATCCTGAGCTGTCTAAAGCTGGTGGCACGTTGCGCGACTTCTAGTCATTGCGTATGTTAGACTTGCCAACCGCAGCTGCTGATCTCATCGTTGGACCATGTTAGTTTACACAAGAGAGAATCCCTGGGCATTTCACCAACTGAGCGTCAACCTTCCAGCACAGTCGTGCTATGCACCCTTTTTCTTGACAGCCAGCACCATTCCAGGGGTTAACAGGTATGCCAAGTTCAGCCACAATCTCAGCCCTTCTTTTTTTTCTATTCTGTTGTGGTGCGTAAAACACGAGACATCAGACAGACGAGCTTCTCTTCTGTCTGTGAGGTCCAAATCATACGCGTTCCTTACTCCTCATCTCTGCCTTCTATGCATTGTACTTCTGGATGAGCCCTCAGGGGTTGTTAGCTCTCGTACATGCAGAGCCCACCATGAAACCTCTTGGATTGCATTTGTTGAAGTGAGTGGCTGGGTTTGTCACATTAGTCGGCTAACTTCACGAGATTGCGCCGCAGATAGTCTCCAGCTACAGTATAACACTTTGTAAATGAAGGCTTGGACTGACAATCGCTCGTGTAATGCACCATGGCCTTAATAATGACAGCAGTATCCTTCCATGTGATGATTTCAATGCTCCCAGATTCTCAGATGAATTCCCCATGTGCAGGTGAACACCTTCGCAGTACAGCAGTGCCACCAAGTGCCACGACAAGACACCAACAAGAGAAACAGAATAGAGGAGGGTGCCTCCATTTTGGGGCATTTTTGGGGTTCATTCCCATGTCAGCGTATCCCATGATTCACCAGGAATGCTCGATAGCTGACGTCAGCGCTGTGACCATACATGCCATGCATTCCTGGATCATCCAAGATTTGGGTTATTAAAGCCACCACATATGATTTGCTTATGTGACTCCCAGTACTAGAACTTTGATTTTTTGGTTTACCGTTAGTGTATTTGACAACAAGATGAATTCCCCGCTTTGACTTTGGCTCGGATTGTTTTTTTCTCCTGGCCCTTCCTCATAAAATCTTTACTGTATCAAGTTTTCTGGTCAGTACAAAGGCAAGAGTATGTGGAGAGGACAATAGGCCTGATGTTTTAACTTCATGACCACTAGTTCAATCCATCAGTTAAGCCTGAAAAAGTCACATAACCTGTCAGTGCACTGTGCACTGAAGGCCAACACACTGGGAAGGCACAATACAGTTATATGAAAAAGTTTGGGAACCCCTCTTAATTCTTTGGATTTGTGTTTATCATTGGCTGAGCCTTCAAAGTAGTAACTTCCTTTTAATATATGACATGCCTTTTGGAAACAGTAGAATTTCAGCAGTGACATTAAGTTTATTGGATTAACAGAAAATATGCAATATGCATCATAACAAAATTAGACAGGTGCATAAATTTGGGAACCCCAACAGAGATATTACATCAATATTTAGTTGAGCCTCCTTTTGCAAATATAACAGCCTCTAGACGCCTCCTATAGCCTTTGACGAGTGTCTGGATTCTTGATGGAGGTATTTTTGACCATTCTTCCATACAAAATCTCTCCAGTTCAGTTAAACTTGATGGATGCCGAGCATGGACAGCCTGCTTCAAATCATCCCATAGATGTTTGATGATATTCAAGTCAGGGGACTGTGACGGCCATTCCAGAACATTGTACTTCTCCCTCTGCATGAATGCCTTTGTAGATTTCGAACTGTGTTTTGGGTCATTGTCTTGTTGGAATATCCAACCCCTGCGTAACTTCAACTTTGTGACTGATGCTTGAACGTTATCCTGAAGAATTTGTTGATATTGGGCTGAATTCATCTGACCTTCGACTTTAACAAGGGCCCCAGTTGCTGAACTAGCCACCCAGCCCCTCAGCATGATGGAACCTCCACCAAATTTGACAGTAGGTAGCAGGTGTTTTTCTTGGAATGCGGTGTTCTTCTTCTGCCAGGCAAAGCGCTTTTTGTTATGACCAAATAACTCAATGTTTGTCTCATCAGTCTAAGGCACTTTGTTCCAAAATGAATTTGGCTTGTCTAAATGAGCATTTGCATACGACAAGTAACTCTGTTTGTGGTGTGAGGGCAGAAAGGGCTTCTTTCTCATCACCCTGCCATACAGATGTTCTTTGTGCAATTTGCGCGGAATTGTAGAATGATGTACAGATACACCATCTGCAGCAAGATGTTCGTGCAGGTCTTTGGAGGTGATCTGTGGGTTGTCTGTAACCATTCTCACAATCCTGTGCATATGCTGCCTCTGTATTTTTCTTGGCCTGCCAGACCAGCTGGGTTTAACAGCAACTGTGCCTGTGGCCTTCCATTTCCTGATTCCATTCCTTACAGTTGAAACTGACAGTTTAAACCTCTGAGATAGCTTTTTGTAGCCTTCCCCTAAACCATGAGACTGAACAATCTTTGTTTTCAGATCTTTTGAGAGTTGCTTTGAGGATCCCATGCTGTCACCCTTCAGAGGAGAGTCAAAGGGAAGCACAACTTGCCGTTGACCTCCTTAAATACCTTTTCTCATGATTGGACACACCTGTCTATGAAGTTCAAGGCTTAACGAGCTAATCCAACCAATTTGGTGTTGCAAGTAATCAGCATTGAGCAGTGACATGCATTCAAATCAGCAAAATTACAAGGGGACCCACATTTTTGCACAGCCAGTTTTTCACATTTGATTTCATTTCATACAACTAAATACTGCTTCATTAAAAATCTTTGTTCGGAAAACACCCCAGTATTTCCCTAGGAAATGAAAAACATACCACTGTTATCTTTTTTGTTGAAAGTAAATTATTATGCAGGCTGAGAGGGATTCCCAAACTTTTTCATATGACTGTATAAAAGAAGTACTGACTGATTCCACAGCCGACCCAGTCATTGTCTCTGTGGAGATTGCATGTTCTCCCAGTGTCTGTGTGACTTTTCCTCTGCCATCTCAGGGATGTGCATGTGCAGTATGTGGAGGTGGCAGTGGCTCTTGTGTCCAATGCTGCTAAGACCTGACACCCTGAACTGGACTGGAAAATGTGTGCATGAATGTAATCCATGTGTCAAGTGTGCTTAGAGTGTGACTCGTAAAGAGACTTTCTAAATGCGTGTGCCCCAAAACCTAATCCAATGGTAAAGACTTTGAAAACGCAGGAGGGAGGATAAAGGCACATTTCTGGGAAAATGGAAAGTTTTCTGTTGGGATGGTTTGATTTTTGTAGAGGCACCACACTGTAAATGTGGCCCAGAGAGGCAGTGGTTGTCTCACAGGTCCGGGGCTCTGTGTGTGGTCGTAATCTGCATGAGTTTGTAAGTTCTCTGTTTGCATGGGTTTCCTCCGACACCCTCAAAGACGTGCCAGTTAGGTTAACTGGTGAGCGGGCATTGGCCCAGTGTGGGCGTTTGCCTAAGTGGTCCGTCTCCTTGCCTTGCACCCAATGCCAGGAGGAGTGGTGACCCTGAATTGGATTCCACAGGTTTGACAAAGTTAATTGACACGTGTGCAACGAATGACTAACATTTCAGCACATGCGTATTACACTATTCAGCACTCTTGATGATAATGCTTGTGAGCTCAGTTCTCTGTCATTAAATTGATGGCGTTCAACCTTCTCAACCCCCAGTAGAGGCCCAATAGCCTGCTCATCATAAAATGGTGAACACCAAAGTGATTATCCTTGTGGACGGTGAACAAATAAATTGTGTGAAGCATTAACAAACTGGAGTGGAAACATGAACTCAATGGAGGAGCTTGGAGGACCTCCAGGGCCACCTAAAAATCTTTGTCTACATAAGCCTGCAATGGACTGGCATCCCACCTAATGTTGGTTCCTGCCTCAAGCTCTTGGCTGCCCTGAAATGGAATAAGTATATCCAAATAATGGAAGGTGTGGTGGATGACCAATGCCCTTACCTAGCTGGAACACCTCTGTGGTGGAAAGACAGGGGAGAGAGCATGCACAGGACATTATCTCCCCCAGAGCACTAGATGGCAGCCCCACTGGGTTGCAGCGGTGCCTCAGATTCTCACAGGGCTTTATGGGAGTTGGAGTTTGGTACAGCCCTGTTGTGTTCCGTGGGTGCCGCCAGAGGGTGCTACAGGAACTACACAGCCCTATTTCATTGGGCTTCTGCCTCACCTGGTTGTGCTTTCGGACCATGCTAACAGGAAGCACAGCGTGGGAAGTGCTCCTGGGTGCAGGATAGAAGAAGCCAGAGTCGGGAGGGAGAAGACGAAGTTTGCTGGGAGGAGTAGAGGCAAAGATGAAGAGAGAGAGAGAGAAAGACAAAGCCGTATTGCTGTGCTTTGGTACTGTGTTTTACTTTTAGTAAGCGTTTCCCACTGAATAAAAGCCTGTGTTGTGCTGGACCTGTGTCTGTCTGTGTCTGGTTTAGGGAGCTAGAGTGCCCCTGCAGGGCACAAAGGACAAATGGACAGGCAGAATGCTCTACAAGTGTCAGACAGGGCTGAGAAGCAGCACATCAGTTCGAGAATACCCACCAAGGCATTTGAAAGTAATTGCAACTCAAGTGGGCACTTAGAGGGTCACAAGACTGTAACCCTGAAGGATAACAGGAGGAGGAAGGCGATGAACCGAGAACACACCATTCAAGCCCATGATATTCTGTGTGTATCGAATGACAGTAAGGAAGAGGAGAAACTCTGCAGACGCAAGATAAGAAGGCTGAGGAAAAAGATGGTGCTGTACAGGAAGGAGATAAACCTGCACATGAATAATACATCCTCCGCAGGGAAGAGGATGACATGACATACTGTAGGTACTGTATGTGATTGTCATTTAACTACTAACAGTTGGCTAACACTTCTGGACACAGTCTGCACCTCAGCTCTTCAGTCTGCCCTGCTGTTTAAGAGTGCAGCTATGGCGGGTCACTGTCTAGGCTCATACTGACGTGTGAGATGGATAAGCAGATAATGTGGCCATTGAAAAGGTGCCAGTCATGAAGTACAGGGTACAGTATAGAAATGGAGAAGTGGGCAAAGGTGGCAGGCTAACATGAAGGAGACTGCCTCATCTAATGCAGAGCTTAATTGTTGTTGTGAAATTCAACGAGCATCAAATCTACCAGTAGGAGGGCCCATCGTGACTAAGAATTGTTTTTGAAAATGACAACATTTCTTCTGAGCAGCTCATGATCATTCTTTTAACATGTGATGGTTTGGATAGCATGAGTAATGAACAGGAAAACATTAAAAGAAAAGGTCAGATATGACTTAATTTAAGGTTGGATTTCGTGGACTTTTTTTGCTTACTTTAGTTGAAGGTTACATTCAGTGCCCACTCACAGCCAGCAAAGTCAGTAGATCTACTTAGGCACTTTAATATATGCTCACTGGGCAAAGTACTAGGAACACCAGTGCACCTGCTTATCCATGCAATTATCTAATCAGCCAATCATGTGGCAGCAGCGCAAAGCCTAAAAATCACACAGATACAGGTCAGGAGCTTCAGTTCATAAGCACATCAAACATCAGAAAGGGGAAAAATGTCATCTCAGTGATTTCAAAGTTGCTGTGATTGTTGGTGCCAGACGGGCTGGTCTGAGTATTTCTGGAACTGCTGATATGTGATTTTCACACACAACAGCCACTAGAGTTTACACAGAATGATGTGAAAAAAAAAACATCCAGTGGACAGAAACGTCTCCTTGATGAGAGGGGTGAGAGGAGAATGGCCAGCCTGGTCTGAGCTGACGGAAGGGCTCCAGTAACTCAGATACCCTCTCTGTACAGCTGTGGTAGGTCAGAATGCACAGCATGTCAATCCTTGAGATGGATGGGCTAAAATAGCAAAAGACCACATAGGGTTCCAGTCCTGTCATCCAAAAACAGAAACCTGAGGCTGCAGTGGGCATAGGGTCACCAAAACTGGACAGCTGAAGACTAGAAAAACGTAGCCTGGTCTGATGAATCGTGGTATCTGCTGAGGCACGCAGATGTTAGGATCAGAATTCAGCACAAACAGCATGAACCCATGCACCTAACCTGCCTTGTGTCAACACTCCAAGCTGGTGGTGTAATGGTGCGGTGCATGTTTTCTTGGCACACTTTGGGTCTGTTAATGCCAATCAATCATCGCTTGAATACCACAACCTGTCTCAGTATTGTTGCTATCCACGTGCATCCCTTTCTGGCCACAAGGTACCCATCTAGCTACTTCCAGCACCATGTCGCAAAGCAAACTTCATCTGAATCTGGTTTCATGAACATGGCAATGAGCTCAGTGTTCTTCAGTGGCCATCCCATTCACTAGATCTGAATCCAATGGAACACCTTTGGGATTTGGTAGAACAGGAGACTCACCACATGAATGTGCAGCTGACAAATCCACAGAAATTGTGTGATACAATCAGATCAACATGGACCAGAATCTCAAAAGAATGTTTCCAACATCTTGTGGAATCCATGCCAGGAAAAACTGAGGCTGTTTTGAGAACAAAAGGAGACCCTACCTAGAATTAGTGTAGTGTTCCTAAGTGTAGGTTTGCAGATTTATATGGTCATTATTTTCACGTGTACAGATGCATCTAAAAGAAGGACTCTGTGTTCCACTCAGTCTGGCTAGACAGATCTCAGATTCTCACTTTTTGGTAAAAAGACAGAATGGTTGAACTCAATAACCAACATTTGCAGGCTGTTTGCCCTGTGATGCAACATAACCAGAAACAACATGGGAGCAAAGTGTTAAGAAATATGAAGATAGCCTGAGAGTCAGTGACCAGACTGGCACATAACCAGAGGACACAAGGTGGGGGCGTGAGAGGTAAATATTGAGATCTGCTTTTGATCAAAGACCCCACTTTGATTCACACCCACCATGTGGGATCTTACCCCTGTCCTTTCAGCTGTACCTCAAATGACTTCAGAGGACGGGTACAGAATTAATTTAAACAGCTTGCCTCGCTAAACACACCTGAGCGACTAGCATTACTGGATCTACAAGGGAGGTGCCAGCACTGTAACATGCGTAGCTTGCCTGCTGAACACAATTACATTCTCCCCTGCCTAAATTCTCTGTCTTTGACAAACTGATACCACTGTTAAAGGGAGTGTGTTTTTGCTGCCAGCACCCACCATGGCATCAATCCCAGCCCTTATACTCAGGTCTACTGTGGATGGATACAGTTAGTTGAACTAAACACCGTACCTGTAATCTGGGCAGCTGGCATGACACTGGTACTGCATCATAAGTGCCTGTATGTTGGAGACCCCCACACCACACCCCACCCCACTTAATTATATCGAGTTTAGTTTACAGTCCCATGAGAAAGTATTCAGACCCCTTCACTTTTTACACATTTTGTTATGCTGCAGCCTTGTGCTAAAATCATTTAAATTATTTTTTTGCCTTATCAAACAACAGTCAATACCTCAGACTTAAAAAGTGAAAACAGGATTTTAGATATTTTTGCAAACTTACCAAAAACCAAAAAAACTGAATTATCATATTGCCAGCTGTATTCCAACCCTTTGCTATGACACTTGCAATGTGGCTCAGGTGCATCTCATTCTATAGATCATCACTGAGATGGTGCTACACCTTGTTTGGTGTCCACCTGTTGTCAGTTCAGTTGATTGCACATGATTGAGGGTCATTTGATGATGGACAAAATTAATTTAAATGATTTTAAGGCAGTGCCCTCCATAATGTCTGGGGCAAAGACAAATTTCTCCTTGATGTACTCCTCTACTCCATAGTTTAAAATTACAAATCAAACAATACAGACATCGTGATTAAAGTGCACATTGCAGATTTTAAGGGTATCTGCATACATTTCCTGTCACACCATGTAGAAATGACAACACGTTTTCTACACAGTCTCCTCATTTCAGGGCACCATAATATTTGGAACAATTGGTGTCACACGTGTTTGTGATGACTCAGGTGGGTTTCATTGCTTCATAAAACACCTCAGCCTGCTTCTACCCTTTGGAATCTGCAGTTGCTGTTGTTCAACATGACAACAAAAGCTGTGCCAATGAAAGCCAAAGAAGCCATTATGAGACTGTAAAACAAGAGTAGAACCATTGGAGACATCAGTAAAACCTTAGGATGACCTAAATCTACTGTCTGGAATATCATTACGAAGAAAGAACACACTGGTTAGCTCAGTAATTGCAAAGGTACTGGTGGGCTAAGGAAGACCTCCACTGCTGATGACAGAAGATTCCTCACTATGGTAAAGAAAAAGCCCCAAACACCCGTCTGACAGATCAGAAACAGTCTTCAGGAGGCAGATGTGTGTGTGTCAGAGATGACTATCTGCAGAAGACTTCATGAGCAGAAATATAGGGGCCACATTGCAAGATACCACTCACTAGTTATCCATAACAACAGAATGGTCAGATTGCAGTTTGTGAAAAAGGACTTAAAAAAGCCTGCAGAATTATGGGAAAAAGTCTTGTGGACAGACGAGATAAAGATGAACCTGCATCCAAGTGATGGCAAGAGCAAAGTGTAGAGATGAGAAGGAACTGCCCAAAATCCAAAGCAAGGCCACATCATCTGTCAAGCATGGTGGTGGGGTGGAGTTGTTATGGCTTGGGCATGAATGACTGCCACAGGTACTGGCACACTTAGCTCCTTGATGATGTAACTGCTGATGGCAGACGCACAATGAATTCTGAGGTGTAAAGAAACATCTGATCTGCTCGAGTTCCAGTAAATGTCTCCAAACTCATTGGATGGCGCTTCATCCTACAACAAGATAATGATCTCAGAACTACTGCAGAGGAAACACAGGAGCTTAGTAAAGCTGAAAAAATGGCAAATTCTTGAATGGCCAAGCCAGGCACCCGATTTAAATCCAATTGAGTAGGCCTTCCATATGCTGAAGAGAAAACTTAAGGGAACAAACCCCCAAAACAATCAGGAGCAGAAAATGGCTGCATCAGAGGCTTGACAGTGCACCAAAAGAGACGATCCTCAGCACCTGGAGATGTCTATGAATCGCAGACTGAAATATGGCAGCTTTAATAGACCTGCGATTGCTGTGTCCCAAACATCATGGTGCCTTGAAATGTGGGGACCATGAAGAAAAAGCATTG